>NC_051133.1:14078022-14146022 GCF_014839805.1 Manduca sexta
TAAGTTTTTTATTGACAGCAAAGCTCACATCTTAGGCGTGTAAAAAGGTAATGAGGTTACTGAGTTTAACGTACGTCGAAAGGAGTTTTTTGCAAGTCGCATGAATACAGGACATAACAGTTTATAAAGTTCAGTAATAATACGTAGATTTTATGAAAGAAACTCTTTTACAGTGTTAATAATAGGCAATTATAAAACTAAATTATATGAAAAAGCTATAAAATTGTTGTTACAACGTAATTCTGTGAACGTTCGATGCATAGCAGACTAGCCTACAATGAAAGGCCACAGGTTCGATCACTGCGTCAATATTATATAAATTCTCAAATCAGTTAACTTAAGAAATAAACCAATAAGAACGTGATGAGACGAAGTCATAAATCAGGTAGTAGAATGATAAAAATCAAGTAATCTGATATATCCGACAAGGTAACCGCCTGACGACGGCACCTTACTCCTCGGTCCTTACACGTGAAGTGTCCTCGAGCTGCTGGGCCCTTGTGATATCATACATTATCGCACGTCTCAACACGTCTTTATAGTCAGCGGTACGGAATGCGGACACTCCACACCGGGCCGTGTGATGTCTACGAATAGGCGGTGAATGCTCCTTTGTTGCTTAGTTATTGTATTGTTCAAGTCGGTTGGGCGGTACGTCTCTGTGGAGATTTAGTATTCTATGGTATAGAAACAAGGATTTGCTAATGTTAACATAAAATATTGCGATATTGGTTTTATTTCAAGTTTTTTTTATTATAACGTGTATAGACGTCGTTTGTGCATTAAAAATATGCCTGTAAAAATCACTTAGTTCACATTTTTTTATGTCTCCTTTTTTTTCATAAAAAATTTCAATATATTTAAAATCATTACACTTATTAGTATATATTCAACACGAGACGGGTTTGAGCTTTTTAAAAATAAAGATCCGAATATATATATATAGCAGATAACTGCGTACACGTCCTTCTCTTCCCACAGGTCCTGAGACCAAAGCCCCCAACTTTACGTCATTTCGTCGCAACTACAGCAATCACAGTTCATCCTTGTATTAATAACGTTAAAGCGAGCCGTGCAATTACATCCGACACAGGCACGGTCAAAGTTCTGCCTATTCTGAATTATCTAGGGGGTAAACGCAGATTGAGGGCTTTAGTTGGGAGTGTCAAATTATATTAGAAACGGCAAAGATGCACGATTTAGCTTAATGAAAAAGAGATGCTTTTTTGTCGGATTAAACGAAGGGGAAATTCTTTTTAGACTTTTGGTTTTTGTGTAAATACAACGGAGTCTATATGCTTGTGTATAAAATTAATATGTGCTATATAACATGCTATATCTAAATTACGTATTCATTTATTATTTGTAACGATATAACCATTATAATTAACAAATAAAACAAAATAATATTTACTTGGGATTTCTTTAATTCAGAGGAGTTCCTGATAACGTGTCTCTCCTTGAATCCACGTGCTGGAGGCAACATTATCAATCAGCTTTTCAAAGTATTACTGTTATGTAGGAAACAAGAAAGGGGTATTCCGACAGTTAAAGCCAACTTTTCACTTACGTGTCCTGATGTCTGTTTTTATTATTATCACATTGGGAAAAGTTTTCCGATAGCTCCCCTTTTGTATGCGTGTAATATTCATTTAAAAGGAAAGTTAAGGAACTTAGGCCATCTTAATAAAGATACTAGAGTTTTGGATACAAAAGATAAACACAATGCCTAAGACATTAAGCTCGCCTATATACAATTTGATTACGTAAAGGAATTAAAAATTACGCAGAAGATAAAGACGTAAACAATTCTTAATCCTACAACAGTTTCTTACTTAAGTGCCTATTTTACAAGTTTCAAGTAAATTTTATTTAACAGTTAGCGTATTAAATAGCTAATGTAGATAGTACTCATTTCATTGTCATTTATTTGGGAATATAGATTAGAGTGTAACTTTTATATTTGGACGGTTTATACATTTATGTAACAAGTAGAATTTACTCAGACGTTGTAAAACAGGCCCTAAATGTATTAAAAATAAATACCGATTAACTTTGTCATACTTTGTCATTGAGTGTACGTCTTGTTTGTCATATACCACCATAACTTCACATACCGCGTCAGTCATCCGCGCGGTGGCTCTCTGCAACCGCGATCAATCAATCTTGCTTCCATGAAGGCCCATGACAACTGCCAACCAGACGCTAAGCCGACACGCGACCGACACTCGCGCGCTCCAGTTCAACATTACTGCCGTTTTGCACCACGTGTTCGATACATGTAGTTTTATACGCAATTGGACGCAATGGGCTGTGTTTACACTAATATAGAGGGATGGGGAAAGAAAAGAGTTGTGAAAGAAGTTGGGTGATTTTAAAACAACTATATGTAGAGATTAAGTTGCTACACCTGTCTATGAACAGGCACAAGTCATTGCTAATGTTTTAGCGCGACCAAGAATTTAATAAATGGTTCTGCACTGAGCTCGTCTCTTCGACACATTGGATGTGGAATCTAATAGTATCGTTTAATTACAGATTCAAAAATTTTCAAATTAAAAAAAAAGTAAACCCAATTCAATCCGTATCGCAACAACGACCATTTTACATACGTGAAAATCTCTTCAAGCATTCCTCTTCTACACCCTGACAGATTTAAGACAGTCAGTCACCAGGGCGAGTTGTTAGTATTCACACAACACGCCCATGTTTCAACCGTGCCCCCACACACTAGAGATTTCTAATTTCGGTATATGAATGCGTCGCGTTATTTATTTACTCACAGACGGGATATTAAATGCGCGTCGTCTTTGTGTGAAATCCTTTAACCTCTTTCTTTTCTCGAAAATGTATATTGAAGTTTTGAAAGGCTTTGGTTAGTTCCATTATAATACTGAAGTTGGGGTCTGTAATGGGAACAATGTTGAGTAAATTATTTGAATGACGACATGCAAGATTGGCATTACAAGTACTGCATGAGTTGGTAATAGAGTTACTTTTAGAGCTAAATTTTTTTTTTGTTTATACCAATGTATCCTTTTACCCGTAGGAAACTTTATTATATTACGTATATTTAGTACAAAAAAATGTAAGTACACTGTAATCACAGTGTATTACAAGATTTACCGTGTAATGTCTCAGAATGACCAGTATAGTGCAGAGCTATGTAGTCTCTTATTCTGGTTTTGTAATTAATTTAACTTTTTAGCAGTCGTTACATATTAGGCGAGTGGCTTCCTCATATTATAATTGCTTGGAAAAAATTGTGTAAATACTGCGCGAATATTTTTCCACAATGTATGATAATTGTTAGTTATCTATGTTTACGCGAGTGGGCTTCATTGATAAGTAATTACAAGTAAAATGCAGTGAAAATATAATAAAGACTGACAAGAGATGTTAAATACAAATGACAAAGACAAATGCATAAAATTTTGCTTCGTTTATTATTCAAAATTATTTTTTTCTAGGTTGTTTGAATTTCCCAAGATATTTATAGTTAATAAAAAGAAATTATATTTCACATTATGAGATATACAATATTAGAAATAATGCTAATATCATACAGAATAATTCATAATTTAATAGTGTAGGTCACACTTTACGTTCCACACTCTCCTAATCATATTCCTTTTTTTTTTCTTTAAAGCCATCGAATGATATTGAAATTCAGTGTTTATAGGCGGTAGAGATAATATGAAATGAACATATACTATCTCATCGGCTTATGAAACAAACAAACTTAATACAGCAAAAAATAGCAATCATGTATTATGTCAATCACATTTTAGGCAGCCCAGTTACCCACAGAAACGTCTTGTGAAACTGTTTATCCCAAAACACACGATCCTTTTTCATTGACGTTTGTTTAGAACGGTAACAATGTTGCCAGATGTAATATCCGCCGTGAAAATAAACACAAACCGAGAGATCCCGAGGCGTCGCAGGCGGGACGTACGCGTTACATTTGTGGTGAATCTATTGTCAATTTTATGTTAAGACTTGTGAATAAATAACTCTTAGGTTTCTTAGGGATACTGATAGGGCCCTCAAGTTTAGATAATAGGTATTCAAAGGCGAAAGGTTCGCATATATCACATAATTGGGGCAAAAAGTTCGCTGATCGTGGGTCTTGGATTTTAATATTATATTGTGAATTTTAGCTCTCGCTGGTGGTAGGATATATTTTATATTCGCCCTGCTAGCAATCACCGTACAGAAAGTATTAAAAACCCGTCATTTTGGCCCACTTAAGTCGGATTCGGTATAATGAGCCGGTAGTTTTGTCTACTGACGAGAGGTAATTATGTCTTATCAGTCGACATTCTTTCTGGACCCCACTGCACTCACCATCAGGTGTAATAGAGTCAATTGTTGCCTCATTTAAAAAAAAAAGTTTACAAACTAAAACACAAAATACACGCGCTAACAAAACATTATAAAACGGAGATAAATAAGTTACCAGACATTACCCTAACCCCATTCTTTAATTACAGATCGAACCTCCTACCCTATACGCATTCTCCGCGTAATTGACAAACACGAATCGCATTGTCCATATAACCGAACAATAGACCGAAAATCATGTTTTTATTGAAACATAAAAACGTACAGTGTAACAGGGACATGGCGTAAAATGCAGTGGACCGTTGAGCAGCGAGTGCCCGTCGATACACAGTCATTGACGACACAGCGCGCCTGTGTTCAATGCTCGCTGCATTCCGACCCATCGACCACCGGCCGTCGACCACCGAGCGATTGTCGCATGACCACCGTTATGTAGGTCATTGTTGATGCTGTTACAATGTTTTATACTTTATTACAAGTTTAGGTCGAAGCTCCAGAAGCGTTCAAGTCGTTTTTCGAATATAAAAGCTATACATTTCTAAAGCAAAACGAAGTCAGGTTAAACTAGGAATTTGTTTGTCTATGCTATAATCCAATCGAACCCTTTCAGCGGTTTATACCTGTACTTCTAACTAACATCCCAAACACGTCTACAAATTATCGTACTTATAATGTAAGTGCCTAAGTATTCAGCGAATATAAAATACTAATGTATAAGTATGGTCAGTTGGTAGTGTATAAAGCTTTACTTTAATATCACATTTGTAGATATTACAATACTTTGTGATATAAATTAGAATAATGTTCTAACTGGATACGGGCACGTGACGCGTCCATCAGGCCGGCGACCGTACGTTTAGTCGTGCGCTAAACATTTTACTGTCACATTTCTCGTTTACCTGAAAAAATCACAGAATCAAGTTTATAACCTAAATGAAACTAAGTAACAAATAACTTGTATGATATAGTACAAAATGTTCCCTATAACAATTTTAATATTTCTATAGGTTTGTTTGTGAGGCGGCACGTGGGCGAAATGTAATTGGATGCCGACGAAATTATAGCATCTCAGGGGCTGAGGAACACAAAAAAATGTACTTTCCGCGGCTCACTTGTTTACGCCAACTTTACGAAACGCGAGAGCGGCATGCTCGAATTATAATCAAATATTTCTATAATGTTTATTAAATTTTTATATAATCATTCTGATAATTTTTTGCAAGATGAAGTAGAAAGTATTTCTCTTTACAAGTATAACATGCAATAAAATTTGTTCTCAATTTTTTTCCTTAATAACTCTTTATACTCTAGTAAACATTTAATAAACAATTTATCAACGCGCATTTGTATATTTATACAACATAATTTTGTACCTCGGAGATAATTAACTTTACCCTGAAACTCTGAGCCGAGACAACATTATTCCGGGCACAGCGAACAACCCCTTTCTCGTAGAGGATGTGTGTCATGGTCGAGCCCCGGCAAGCATTCCGCTGCACACGCCAGCGCGCGGGCCCCACGGCAATACAACCGCATCTTGCATAACTAAACTGATCTTTAGCTTTATTATATTCTAGAATATAGGTATTTGCGGTCGCGTACAGTATTATATAGAAATTGAATTAAATTTTATAGTGCTATTACGGAAGTGTTAAAATGACTACATTTTTCTCTAGACATAACTCGTTTAAAATAATGTCTAGTCTGCGAATTATTCTCAAATAATTCCCACTTCTTAGTATGCGATGTAAAAAAAAATACTTGAGTACGTCACACTTTTCGATGTAAAACGGTTAAAAACCGACATCTCAACTTCGAAAACATTTTCTTTCAGTTGAAAGTTGTATCAAGTTCTGTGAAGCAAAAGTTGATCCGCGAACGATACGTTTGGTTGTGAAACCATACATTCCTAGTAGTTTTCGATAACTCTGACACATGGACTATTTTCAACTACAAACTATGCATGTAGTTTGTTCTTTCCAAAGAACTCTTCAATTTTCTTTTCCATTGACAATACCAAGATGAGCTCATGCTTTTGAATGTATTTAGAGATAGCAGTGTTGCATCAGTTAAAGCGATATACGCTTGTTTCCCGGTAACCGGAAACACATTCCGGTGCGCGCGACAATCTCGCCTCATCTTGCATAACCGCTGTACTATACTGACTGACAATTATACCATAGACTACCTTGGCCTATGTTAAGTACAGAGTAGTGCAAATAAAGTCAAGAAACGGAGGATCTTGCGTTTTTCAACCTTCGTAGGAATTATGACTCTCGTGATGTTTGTACGTATATCGGCTGTCTATGCCGGAGTGTTCTTTATTTGGTTGCTGGAATCCATTCAGTTTTTATGCAATAGAACGAGGCAAATGAGTTTCCTGATACTAACGACTTCCGGTAACAGCCACAATACCAGGGGTATCATCGAATCATTACTTGCTTTAACGCAGGAACATAAACCTCTGGAGCCCCCTAAAACGTACCCCTAGAATTACTTTGTAGCGTGGTGGTGTAGTACTTATATCACCTATTCATTAAAACAAAAATATTCTCCATTACACATTGTAAACAATGAAAATCGATGGTATACATTCGCGTGGCGTTTATCACGACACCGAGCGGCAGCCGGCGGGCGCATTAACGGTGGCATGTTACAACTTACAACAGATTATATTATCGGCAACCGGCCCGCGTCACGTGAAATTAATAAATGCACAATACGTGTAAATACACTAAAATCATTGTGCATTTATCGGATGTTTTTATGATGCGAATGGCGTGGTTAACGCGATGGTTTAGCGTCGGTTTAGGTCAATTAAGTTTAATAGAGCTACTGAAAGTTGCAATCGCCCGTAATCGAATCTGGTAGAAGTACTTTTTGGATGGCGAGTTAGTCCATAATAAACACCTGCAGTTCTGTAACAAGTATAGTAGTGGCGAAGGGTGAAATTTTCGGAAGAGGAACCCGACACAACATATAGGCATTGCTAATAAGTACAAATACGGTCTGCCAATCGTTCAAACATCACTACATAGTATAAAACAAAGTCGCTTTCTCTGTCCCTATGTGTGCTTAAATCTTTAAAACTACGCAACGGATTTTGATGCGGTGTTTTTTTAATAGATAGAGTGATTCAAGAGGAAGGTTTATATGTATAATAATAACATCCATTAAATAGTCAGCATTGCACCCGTGCGAAGCCGGGGCGGGTCGCTAGTTTTTATATAAATTTTGAAAGGGAAGCTGAAGGAATCGGGTTACATGGACTCTTCGCTACTGAAGTAAAGATCTACTCCAAGGGTCGTTACGGAATGAATCCCACGACAAATCAATTATTTATGTGAGAAGACCGAACTTACAATCACACTGATGTCTTTATCAAACCGTTGCAATATTATTTGTAGTCATAAAAACAAATTCTTTAGGGTTTAAGTGCCGAAGATAAAAAGATTTAAACCCGAGTGACGGCGCCAGTAAACAATATAAACGTACCGAGTGAACCTAAAAGGTCAGCAGTAAAGCTCGCCGCATGCATGTTATCAAATCTGCGCACATATCGTAAAACACGACCCTACATATGTCTTTACATATCGAACGTGCATTTTATATGTTTCATGTGAATTTCGAATGGATTACTGTTGAGTTTAACAATAATATGGATTTTATGCGTGTAGTGATAAAAATGCTGAGATGAAACGGCTAGAACTATTTTCACATTATGATGGTTAGTTTAGAATATAAAGAACAGAATAGGTCGATCTGAAAATATTTGGGGGAGGCCCATGTTCGGCAGTGGATGTCCTGCGGCTGATGATGATGACGATTAAAAACAGAACGTCAATAGGCATTGAGGTCTATCTGAAGAGGGAAAATTACAACGCTTACATTTTAAATTCTCAAGGATACTTTGTAAACATATTTAAAAAAAAAAGATATATCTTCAAACCCACGAAAAAATTATGCCATACTCTGTCTACTATCACTCGCTTGATAAAAAAATCAGCAAAATGACGTCGTAATAAGTAGGAGACCACGACGACTAATGAAATGGACACGAATACAGCTTCCGAGACTGATGGTACGATTGCCGATGGAATCCTTATAACATTCAATTTAAAACAGAGGAGTCCATCCGCAACATGACGTCGAGTATAAAGCTAACACGAGGTAATATGATTTTGTTTTTTTACAGCTGAATGTTGAGACGAGCAGCTTGTTTGTTTGATAATAAGCGAAGCGTCTGTTATATTAAATGCAGTATAACTATAACTTTGACTTAGGTATAAGCATACCTATATAAGAATAATAATAATATCCCCCCTGTATTCTAAGATGTGTTATATGAAGCTTGTATTATATACTGTCTCACTGCTGAGCACAAGCCTCCGCTACTACTGAAAAGGATTAGGCCTTAGTCCACCATGCTGACCTAGTGCGGATTGGTAGACTTCACACACCCTCACAAATCTGTAGAGAACTTCTCAGGTGTGTAGGTTTCCCTACGATATTTTTCTTCACCGTTAAAGCAAGCGATATTTTACAAAGAATACATACATCATTTTAGAAAAGTAAGTGAAACCACACCTCCCGCGAAAATACTTCAAAAGACATTTAAGGAAAATAATATTTTCGGTTTTTGAGACCCCGAAGCAAAATGTTTTTTTAATATATTTCTTATAAAGAACGAGGAAACATTGTTTCACTTTATCTAAATGTTCCTAAAGGGCGCTTTTAAATAACATTTTAATAACTGGGATAAGGAAACACGTTTTATGATCATCCGTCATGGTGAAAAATATTAATCGTTGCTTTCATTACAATTACAAAAGGGTCTATTTCTTATAATAAAAATGTACCCACTTATTTACTTCCAAAATGTATTTAAGAAGAAATAGTTCAGCCAGTACTACTTACATTACTAGGCACCCCGCCGTGGTTAAAGTAAGCTTCAAATAAGAATTTCTAAGGAGGCAGTGGTCACATACTGGTATAAAATTCTTTTATATATACAAACTTTGTTCGTTATGTAAATACGGATATACTTATTATATAAAGAATCGATAACATAACAGTATAACGAGAAAGAAAATCATAATAGAGATGTCCAATAAACAGAACAGTGTTAACACGATGCGAGATCGATGACATATTATTGCAAAACACGCAGATGCCGATAGAATAGAGATGTAATATACGTGTGACATCGCGCGGGCGGCGGATACACGTCGACTACGGACGTGTTTCATTCGAATAAATACATATTTGTTCCGTCCGTATGTCACAACAATGGTGTATTTAACTGTGTTTTGTGTGCGTAATGTTTGCTCAGTTCGTGTAGGCTCATTTTGTTCCCTATCTTTTCCTGCAGGGGTAGGCGAAGACGCAACTAATGTGATTATTGTTGGCTGAGTTAATTTCTATTCCATGATAGCTAATAGGTGCCAGGTCCAGTACAAATTCCAACTTCAGTCAACTTACTTATACATTTAAGTAAGAATTGCGTGTTTCCTGATAGAACCAGAAACCACTTCCCGCAATGGCTACAAAATTAATTAATAGGACATTTATTATTTAAAGACACGAGAATATTAAAATACATCATCATTTGACACACACGACTGTTAGTAGCATGAGACGTGATTGAACGTCGACCGCGCGCGCCGTGCCAAGTGAAAGCGGAGCGCTAACGACGGGCCCCGTGCTAATTGGGATGCTGTGATGGTGAAACGCCATGCTCGCATGTCGATGCATACCGGCACTCCTTTGTATCGTCTATTGATTAAATATAGTAAGTAGTTAGGCGTGATTTGATGATTATGATTATAGTGAAATGTGAGAAATATAAACAGAGATACTAAGTAATGTATGTATGCAGAGATTATGTCATAGGCGGCTAGCTGGTCTCGTCATTCAGTGGTATAAAAATGCATATTTTAGCCAAACCCTAAAATACGTATAATGTATAATAAGCTTATGCTGTATATTCTAAGGCGTAGGCAAAGATGCAACTAAAGTTCGGTAAAACTTTTTTTTTCTCTCGAACACATAATCATAACACAATATTTCCTCCGCAGACGGACTCTCTTGTAAATTTAAAGCCCCTAGTAACATCAGCTTTATTGCAAAATGACTACATGAAAATTCTAGATTTACTTAACATTTTTCAAATTCCAAACACCACCAGTCTAGACCATACAATAACAACACTTTCATACACAAAGAGTCCGCAAGCCGTCTCCTAACATCGGTCGGTAATAGCAGTTTCGTGTACCCGTTGTAGCGAGTACAAGTCGCCGCGCACGGCGGCAACATAAAACTATGCAGTGTTGCCAGATATCTGCTTTGTGACACCCCTAAATTAACTTAAGAAATCCCCAAAATATTGAATGGTGAGTAAAAGTAATAAAGTGTGTTGTGGAACTGTATCAGTTAATTAGTTAATCTCAAGTTTCCCTGATGATGTTAAAATCTCCCAATTTGGAGAGAAACCCACCTTCGGCAACAGTGCAACTACCGTGAACTCAGGATCAACGGTGCCGCCGCTCGCAATGCGCGTTGGTCTGTACGTGAGATATACCTGTAGTTGGTGCAAGATCGGCGAGGTGAATATAACCTATAAATATTTGAGGAATGTAATAAATAGAGTCTTGACTTTACAGTAAGATACGAGTCTTGTGAATATCAGGTGTTTGACATGGCGCGGGCATTCAACCAGGGGCCTTATTCTCTATCCCGCACGTTATTTTAACAGTGCGTAACAAGCACGTAACACAACGCATCATGTTTAGGACTATAGAGATTTGGCTTATAGAATACCATTGCACGCACATTTCTCGAAGATAACATGACACGGCCACGTTACGCGTTTACACTATCACACAGAATAAGGGCCCAGCAGCTTGTCATTCTTCAGGTAGGTGGGTAGAGTCCAATACCCTACACTGCATTAGGAACTATTTTATAGCCCTATATGTCATGTAAATTAACTGGAGATAATAAGTTTCAACATCTGATGTTCCATGCATTCTGTACTTCAATGGTGTACAGTGATAGAGTTTTGTAGGCGATACGGTCTCATCCGCAATAACATTAAAACGCCTCATAATACAACACAGTTTCGACATTTTCTATTTACTTTGAAACGACGACCACTATTAAAAACATAAAAGTCTTTTTGTTTCCTTTTATTACACCACGTTAAAGAGTAATCATAAAGATTAGTAAAACCTACAGGTTAAAATAATGTAAGCGCGTATATCTTTGTATGGCGCTGGCGCTTTCTGAGCCCTTTTTATGGTACATTAAAGACCCTTTTAATGGACCTCTAGTTACTTAGTTTTTGCTCCAACTATTTTTTAGCTCTCACGTTACGCGCGCTTCGTAGTGGCACTTTATTTCGCGCACTTTGCCCGTGTTTTATTACTCTTTTGGTTTCTTCAGTGCGCTACACGACGTTGGATCAAAACTGTTTGCAGTAAAACTTAAGAATGGGTCATTAAACTTTATAACTGATTAGGATATTGATGTATAATATAGTAATATTGTATTTTACTATAGAAGTAAGATCTAACTGTGAAAGAAAATAACCTACTTCCTTTTCGAGTAATAACTTTGTTAAAGTCCGGTACTTACTTAATATGTACAGATAACATCGACCTTACCCACGCAACTAAAATCATTTGATGTCTACCCAGTCTTCAAAAGTAGAAGTCCCTTGGGCATACTCGAATCACTCCCACGAATGTTCCTCAGTTTGCAGTAGGTTATAAGTTGCGACTAACGTTTCTCGTTACTATTTTCTTAACGGACAACCGTGCGCCTACACGAGTTATTCAATTTGGTAACAAAGAAAATACGACATTTACTACGTATGTTCAAGATTCGATTTACTATAATTGGGTAATCTATTGTAATAAATTATTATCTGGGGAAGAGCAGTATCAGTTAGGCAAACTAAATAATTTATTAATTAGGATAGTAAAAGTAATATTAAGCTACAGAGATTAGCACTTGCAGACGCTTTTTAATCAAAGTTCCACCAAAAATCTCATATTTATCGAGGATAAAAAAGTAACCTTATTTACGAGCGTCCTCAAAAACAACCTCGTGAAATTTGATGCAAGCCGAAGTGGATATTCGGAAAATTCAGAGGCGTCGGTGGTCTCTGCGTCGATTGCTTATTAAAATCGTTTTTCACCATCCAATCGGGATCTGGGAGATACAAAAACCTTCAGTAAGTCCAATCTCGGTGACGTCAAAGTTATTAAAGTTTATGCAGACTTCGCTACGGCCCCAAATTACTTAAAGATAGTTTTGAAAATAGAATTTAATTTATGTGGCAAAGAGTGCATTTTACTAACATTGGTTTTAAATTTTTAAAAAGCAATTATATTGATTTATACTAACGTTATAATTTGTACTGGATATTAAGAAGTTTCATTTCTTTTTTAAGTTATGAATACGATCTGCCGCGTGGGTGTTAAGCCTACGTCAACATTATAAAACTGAGATAAACAATTTGTTGGACGAACTGTTTACACTAAAGTAATCAGTTTACGTTGAAATTGAAAAGGGAATGAAAATTAAATATTTTTATTCAATTTATATAATATGGCGTTGGCGCTCACTTGGGGAGGCCTACGTTCAGCAGTGGACAGCCACAATATGCTGATTGGTCGATTTAGGTTCACTATGACCAGTTCCGAAAGTAGTTTTCTCATTATAGTACTTACTTATTTTAATAATTTTCATTGAAACGAAGTTTACTGGTATTCATATTGAAATTTACATCACACAGAAACAATTAGCAAATTTATCGTTTTTACTAATCAAAATCTAAAAAAATTACAACACAAAATTACAAGCAGCCATCGAATTCGAGGCCTCTATCAACTCGACTCGATACTTCGACAAGCAACACAGTTCCAATAAGTTGTCACCGCGCCGTCAATAGATGGCATTAGTAACCTACACTCGCGCCACACTAATGACTGTACGGTTCGAGTTCTTCGCGACCGTTGAATGGTGGGTTATGGGAATGAAAGGCGTGAGTGAAAGAGCTCGCCGTTTGGGCTTCGTTAATGACGTCACAGGATCAATCGCTCTCGCTGCATCAAGGTGACATTTCGTACCGAGTTTTCATATTTACGTTCGTTTCATTTTGTAATCGGTTAAAGTTTTAATTAGCTTTTATACTAGAAAACGCATTGATTTTAATAATGTCTGATTAAATCTCGTATTGTATTAAAAAAAAAATTGAGAGAGAGTCGACTATGCACCATGGCACTTTATGATTCAGTTTTAGGCGAGGTGACGGCTGTAATGAGCAGGTGTGGCTTATCCAGAGACTTGAGAGCGAACAGCTCTTCTCATCATTAAGTTGTATAAAGATAAGAGAAAAGCTTGTCGCTCTCTCAGACAGTTATACCCTGCCAGAAAAATAGTTTGAACAAGTTCGAAACTTTAAATCACTTATAGGTGTTAAGTTTAGATAACACGTAATATTTTTTCGCTATCAAGAATGAAGTAACTTATTACATTATGTTAATATTAATTTTCTGTAATTTTAAGCTTTTATGTAAGTCTGATTTATAATAAACTATATTGAATCCGAATTATATCAGTCAAGAAAAAAAATTGTAGTGACAAGTGTATATAGACGATTTCCAGTTTTAAAATGACTACATATAGAGACATTAAAAAAGTAGTAGCACGAGTCACTTTCTAAATGTACAAGTTCATACCTCGCACTGCACATGCCATGCACATTGTTGAGGCGCTGCGTGCGCTGAAAGGAAACGCGATGCAGATGGTAGTTACCTACCTACCCTCCGTGTCACAATGGCTGTTAAAAGACCTGTCTGAGAGTACGTTGTAAACATAGTGCGAATATATGCGATAGTGGAAAAGAGACCGAAACACACCGTATTGGGGCAATGGCATCTGAGGTATTAAAATATTTATAAGGTATTACACGTTTCTACAAATTATATCAGACATTAAAATCACCACATAAAACATCAAAACAGAATTCCACAACAAATCCAGCGATTACCAATCATTCTAAAACAACATTGCGAAAAAAAGATACCCAAATAACTCTGAGCGATTTTCAATACAGCAAAACCAATAGATCGGCTAGCAAAAACCAGCGGCGCTCTGGTGGGAAACAATACAATTCAATGATCGGCCGCCAGGTGGCGACGCCGGAGTTCGATTCCCGAGCCACGCATATAAATAGAGTGATTTGCCGCGGCGTGGCACTCGCCACCTCTTCATTTACATCCACCCGTTTTGTGAATAAAGTGGGCCAAGTCGTGACTCCCAATCATCATAACTCGGGATATTTCGCAGGTTCTGTTTATCCTGCAATTGTTTTGTGCGAAAACTTTGCGACGGTAACCCGTGGTGTTTGGAATATATTGAAGTCGCGTATGGAAAGTTTTCACGTATGCTGTTTATAATGTAGTTGTTGTTTCATGTTATTACTGAGCATTACGAGACATGATATCTAACATTTTAAATTAACGGAGTGAAATACGATACCATGTTTTGTTTGGTTTACTTATTTTGACCTTGGACTTATGAAATAAATGAAAAAGCTTGAGAAATTCAAAAAATAATTTTACTAATTTTAAATTAGTACGTCGTCACAATGTTCGTAGAAAAACCGAGAAAGGGTTAATCGACTAATAACGACAAAGAATGTACTGTACGCCAGCACTTAAGTTCTTTTGTCTACTAATAGATGTCGCTTGTAGTTTTGAATAATACAATCTTGAATACAGTGCTTTGTAACTTAAAAATACTGGGTGGTATTGCTACCTACGTTTATGTTTGATTCTTGTTGAGAACGTTAAAATTGGACAAGCTCGATATTTAACGTTAATAACTTGTAGTACATTAATTAGTTACTCAAACAAGACTGGATTTTAAGTTAAGCGTGGAAAGCGTGCTCACCACTTATTTAGCAAACAAGTTTACAATATAATGCATAATAGTTTATATTCATCATATACATAAACCACAAGCGTAGCGCTTGTGGCGTATATATTAGCTAAGATAAGTGTTAGAGAATGTTGAGGTTTGATCACATACAGGCGTGGCGATGGCGGTCCTGTGTGGATTTTTTCGTCGATGGGTAAGTCACACAGATGGTGTATACTCATTGCTTATAAAAAAAAAAAATAACAGCACTGTTGGATTAGCAAAGCTAAGATACAGAATACAATAAAATATTATAATCAATAATGTCTACGCGAGAACATAACGTTTGCACACTGTTGCTTGCGTTAGAAATGAATGTCTACAATTTACACTAATCGACTTACTTGCACGAGAGAAAGAAATACTGTAGTAAACGTATGCACCGCATTTTCATCCCTCGTGGCACACTGTCCTACCACGGCGCGGCCACTACTCGTTTCGCCAAGGCTTTGAAGGCGGCGGCGTCGGGTGTGTCCGTCTGTCGGCTGCTCGTTACACAAGCCGACGGAGCGCGTCTCTAGAGCCAAGATTAAAACGCGTCGGCACGTGCTAAACGGGAATTAATTAATAAACCGCCATTAATGCGCACGCCCCATTGATTATCGGCAATTATAAATACGCGGCTGTGTGATAGTAATCATCAGACATTACTCGTTAAGCACTACTTTACGATTGTAGGAATTGTGAGTAGTACGGTAAGTTAGTTTTGTAAGAGAAGTCAAGAGCACATACGCCGCAAAACGCTATGGAAACCAACCACAAATAAATGTATTAACAGTCTTTAATCGAGGCATCGCCCGCGTTTTCCGGGATAAAGTTCCACTTTATATTTTTCCCGGATAGAAAGTAAGCCTATGTCTTTTCCAGGGTCTCAAAACTATCTCCATACCAAATTTCATTGGAATTCGTTAGGTAGTTTTTGAGTTTGTCGTGTTCAAACAAACTTTTTAGCTATGTATGTATATTATAGTATAGACAGATAAAGTCAAAATGTTACCTCAAGAGTTAAAAAAGCAAAAACAAACTAAATTTAATGCGGTCCATTCGTATGAGAGCTATGATGCCACAGATAAATACACAGAGACACAAGTTAAACATATAACACCCTCCTTTTTGTCGCGAGGTCTGAAATAATCCAATTCAAAACAAACACTCATACACTTCCATTATGTAAACCTAATAAAGAACAAAGGTCTGGCAACAGGGATGAAAATTTACACGAGATCTCCCGGCAACGCACAAACCTGAGTGTTGCTAGCCACAAGTTTTCACTATCCAGATAAATCTGCCGCAGATTAGAGGGGAACGGACGGGCGGAATGCTTTAATTTATATTCCTTGGGGAGCAGACGGGACCCGTCGCGGGGTCAACTCGGATAACCGAGCGCAAATCCCTATAGAAATTGGGACATGGTTAAAAAGAATTACAAGAAAAGTAGGTCGATTACTGTCTAGAAGTATTTTATTGCGTACGGTTTCTCTCGCGTTATGTAGTTATACTGTAGTTTGCAGTGACGTAGGGCTCATATAACCCGATTCCTGCCAGTTACCTTTTCATTATTTATGTAAAATTTTTAGACCCAATTAATTCATATTAGAACGTATATGTTGTGTCGGATTCTGTTTCGAAATTTTCAAACTTCGCCACTGGTGGTCTGTTTAGATACATCTGACAGATATAACGAGGACGCCGCTCCTTCGAATTAGCGCCATGACTACATGTTAAGAGATTTGAAAAAAGATTTGAATTTGAAGTGTTACAGAACATTGAATTAAAAACTCGGTAATAGACTGAACTACATTCATCATGTTGAGACATTGGATGTCGAGGCAGGTTCATAATGTCTAAATATATAAATAATATTTTCTTCTTTGTATATTCTCTGTTTTTAAACTTCGGTTTCAGACGAATCACTCTGATGTCTGAAATGCTTTTCAGACTTAATTGATTGGTTAATTTATCGAATAAAATGAGATCATTTAAAAAGCAATACTAATGTCCGTCGTAATTAAAAACCGTTGATTAGAGGTATGCAGCGAAGCCACCGACGCGCCGATTAAAATATGCATGAGACCGGTTGCCCGTAACGAGCGTGGCGGAATGTACACTTTAATGTGTACTAATAAAGTGCTTATTCGATAGTGAATAAATTGCATTAGCAATTATCCATAGTATTCAAGAATACATTACTTTACCTTGCTTTTTGTAGATAATAAATATACTGCTTTAGTAATCACCGATTACTTGGCATTATGAACATCCTGCCCATTCATTGTCATCATAAAATCAAACTTATTTATATGACAGTGTGGTTATAATTGGCCCAATACATTATATCGGGAAGCGGCACACGCAGCATCCGTCTTATAGTTCTGAGGCCCTACTTCGAAAAACGAACATCGAAACGTCGTTCCGAAACGAAGAAACGACGAACTTCGTATTTAACCCTACTACCAAATTACTTCGGATCCGTCATCGTTACTTTCGGAACCATAAACAATCGTTCGAATGAAAATATTGTGTCGGATTAGAGATGTGTATCTTCAAAAACCGTAATTTTTACCTATCATGGCATTCTTGTAAAAAAACATATAAATTGGATGTCTAATTAGGTTTTCTGCAATCTAACTATTATTTCATAACTCTAAATGTTTATTAATGACAAAATAATAAATATTTTTACTGATTATGCAATCTACGGTCTTATTGCATTGTGTTTAATCTATGGAATTTTTGAATTTTTGACACTTGACGGACATGTGAAAACTCTGCAATCACAACAAAAAATTGTAAGTAATTGAAATTTTATTTATTGTAATGCTATGTTTATTATGAATATGTTACTTACTCGCCTTTGAGGAATGATCTTTTGCATTTTAAAGGCAATTATTGTGTAACAAAATGCAATTTTTGTGTTTTGATCTATTATAAAAATCATCATTACTTACGATTACCGTACCAATAATAGTAAATAAACCGATAATGTTTTTTAACTATTTTTCAAAACATTTCAGCTCAAGATGACTGCCACGAGCGTCCACATTGAGACTCTTTTGGATTTTCTGAGTGAAAACCCCGATCTTGCTCGCGGCCTTGTGCATAGTCTGGAGGGGCGGGCTAAGGCAAAACGCTTGTGGGAGACCTTAACATCTCAACTTAATAGCATGGGGGGTGCTGTGAAAACGGTGCAGCAGTGGAAAAAGGTAATATGCTTACTAGAATAATAATCGGATGCATTTTATTATTATTTATTTATTCATAAGGGGCCGTTCAATTATTACGTAATGCAATTTTTGAAGATTTTTTAACTCCCCATGTAACGCGTCGTAACCTTTTCCAGTACTCCCCCGCCCTCCTCCAAAATTTATTCAACTTTAAATTTACAATTTTTTTTCTAATATTCACAATTATTTTACGTAAAATACCGGTTTGGGGGGGTCACTTCTGTGAGTTTAGGCAGGAAATGCATGCATGAACACCCATTGTAGCATGTGCTTTGAATGTGTACGCTTAGCTTAACCTATCTGCTTAGGTGTGGGCTGACAGGAAGTATTTGGCTAAAAAGGCTAACAGTGCAGCCAGAAGGTCAGCTGGTGCCACTGGGGGTGGGCCGCCAACTGCTGACCTATTATCGGGTAACGATATTAAAGTAATTTCGATAACGGGGGCAGGCTTTGGTGAGCCCGACATACCCTCATGTAGAGTGCTAGCTTTTCCTCAGGTAATGCTTTTGC
Organism: Manduca sexta; assembly: GCF_014839805.1. Classification (NCBI taxonomy): domain Eukaryota; kingdom Metazoa; phylum Arthropoda; class Insecta; order Lepidoptera; family Sphingidae; genus Manduca; species Manduca sexta. The sequence continues at coordinate 14,097,093 of NC_051133.1, forward strand.
TTTGTGGTTTTAATAATATAATATGTCTTAATTTGAGTGGGTTGTGCAGTCATACAAAAAATTAAATTAATTTATTCCCTATTTCACGAGCCTATAAATGAACTGCTCCAAACTTTTTTTTTTAAACTTTTCTTTTTTTCTCACTTTATCATGTACTGTAGTCTTTACCCTAAACTGATTGAAAAGAGCAACACTAGAGTTTCTTGCCCGTTCTTCTCTGGTGAAAACTGCTTTCCGAACTGGTGGTAGAGTTAATATTGACGGAATCTAAATAATGTATAACATTTTACAGATTCAAATAAATCATTTCAATAAAAGTTTGCTTTGGAGTTGTTATAGATTAACACATTAAAATATATTCTGATAACAACATACACAATCTCATTTTGAGCCAAACAACCTAGTCATTTTCATCACCTAAACAAAATGTGTTTCTGCAAACTTACAGCCAGCTGAACAACCTGAGCAACCCACACCTTTACGCACAGAAAGCCCCACACTAAGCTTCCCATGCGAAGAGGTAGAGATGCCACAGGTCAACCCACAAGCTTCTCTCCCAGTGATCCCTGGACCAAGCACCAGCACCAGTTTTTCAGGTAAAATTTATTGAATCTACGTGTGACTTTTTATTATTTTTTTTCCCAGTATTAATAATAACCATACCGTACATATCTATACCGTGTTAGGATCTTTACAATAAACAATTAACATTTTTCTTATGATTTCACTTAACAGTTTCAAGGAAGGTACGGCGACGAGTGCGCCCAGCGACACAGGCGGATCTCCGAAATCGCGTATTTCGCCTTGAAACTGAGAAAAAGGAAGTACTGGAGGGGATCCTGAGGGAGATGAGAGAAATAAATATAAATTTAAAAAAACTTATAGAAAAATTGTATTAATGTTGTTTTATTTTCTGGTAACATATTATGTTTTTACTGGTGGTAGGTCTCTCAAAAATGTGGCAGTACGCCTGGGTTGATACTACCACAATGTCTATTTCTGCCGCCAGCAGAGTGTAGTCACTGTTGTGTTCCGGTTTGAAAGGCATTGTAGTCAGTGTAATTACTGGACATAATAAGACTTAACATCTCATGTCTTAGGATAACGAGTACAGTGGAATACCAAACAATTATTTATAATTCAAGGTGTTGGATGATGTTTCTACTGTTTATGGGCGGTCGTATCGCTTATCATCAGGTAAACGGCAAGCTCTACCCGTCATTCAAACTAATACTAAAAATAAAAATAACTAATAAAAAAAATAGTATATTTGTAAATAAATCTTCCATTCTTGAAAACTGTGTTCGTCATAGATGCTCTCGCAATTCGGTGGTTGTTTAATTATTCTATTCTGAAACAAGAAAACATATGTTTTAAAGTCTTGTAAATTTACAGTCATAAACCCAATAAAAAGTACGACATACAATTATTGTGTCTATACTAGTATTAAACGAAATATTTGTAGGCTATATACATATACAGTTATAATGCAGGCGACGATATTAAATATTAAATAAGTAAAATATTCACCTTTTAAATGTTTCTGTTGAGTAATTGTATCAGTTCATTTCGAGCTCGGTGCCCTTCTAATAGAGCAAGCCCTCCATGATTTTCAGCACTCTGTTGCATTTGACTTTCCTGTTGCGATTCTTCAACTATCAAATGCAATGGATCCAAGCCAGCTGCATTATATATGTTGTGTAAAACACAACACGCTATTGTAATCTTTCCTGCGACCTCAGGGCTATAATGCAGCTGTCTGGCACCCAAAAGACACCTCCATCTGCCTTTTAAAATGCCGAAGGTACGCTCTATGGTGGACCGTGCCCTTTTATGTATGGCATTATAATTTCCTGCTGGTGAGTCATCTAAAGCGCCAACCACTGGGGTCATTAGGTATCTCCTGAGAGGATAGCCAGAATCTCCTGCAATTATAATGTAATAAATTATCTTGTTCACCTCAATATTAGGGTGCTTTACTATCCAATTTTAAAAGGGGGTGTGTAGTCTACTGGGTCATCTAGTTAATAATAAAACTTTAGCTAAAGTATTGATTATTTACTTTTGATTTTATATACACAGTGCTGTTCTTCATTTAAAGTACTAACCCAATAGCATGGCCGTCTCATCTGTGTTTGTAGTGAGACCTTCTAGATGCTCCCTAATTTCACTATTTTGCCATATAAAGGAGTCATGTGTGGCTCCACCAAAAGACGCATCAACATTTAAAATGTTGCAATTTTCGTCACATATCTAAAACAATAGTTTCTTTAAAAATATACACTTTAAAATATTATAGTAAGTAAGTTAAATTATAAATATTGCAAGAGTCTCACCACTTGGCAATTAATAGAATGGAAATGCTTTCTATTAAAAAATCGGTTTTCATTCATTGCAGGTTTTATTATGGCTATATGGGTACAGTCAATGCATCCACATATGCCTGGAATTCCATATTTTTGATAAAATCTGAAATTATTAATGGCATGTTTAACATGAGTAAATAAAGTATGCGAATTTACCTTGTATTAAAGGCTAATGTTATACAGATGATACTAAGTTACTTTTGATGAATCATTAATAATTTACTCACTGTTCTTTTATAAGAGTCCTTTCCTGCCGGTTTTGAGGAAACCTTATAAATTTTGCCAATATATGAGGCTGATTGAATGCCTCAGTAACTTGCCTGAGGCACTTAGAAGTTGTTTGCTGGGCCATGGACCCATCTATACTTAGTCCCACTGCTCCCTGATAACTGCCCCTGGCATAAAAATTAAGCGCAGTCAAAATCTGAAATTATCATGGGTCATTTTAGTATACAGTGCCTCTAATAACCAAATAAGTTTATATAGACATTGACTACTGCTTCCAGCTAAGTTCTTAAGAAAGGTAAAAAGTAATATTTATTCTGTAGCTTACCTTAGTGGTAGGATCAATACGCCGTATATTTTTTTTTGGAGGAAGCAGTGGAACTATTTCCTCACAGATGGTTTCAAAAATCGTTGTCGAAACTCTATATGTTCTTATAAATTCCATGTCTGGAATATTTCGATGAACGAAGGTTTCACGCAGTTTTAGTCGCTTCCGACTTCGCTGAGTACTTTCTTCTCGCAACAAGTCTTCATAAAGAAGGAATCGAGCCATTTCAAAACCTCTAAAGAACCAAAGAAAAATCAAACGAAAGGCTTAGAGCTTTCGTAAAATTGAGGTTATGATCCGTACGAACAAACGATGTATTTTATGTCAAATTTATTTTCGTAGTGCGGCCGACGAAAGTAAAAATGTCATTAGTGTCAAAATCCGATTTCGGATCCGTCGTCGAATTCGTCATCGGATCCGTAACACTTCGTAGTAAGAAAACGTGCGATCCGTCATCCGAAACTACGGATTTCGTTTTTCGAAGTAGGGCCTCAGTTTCGTACGAATGACGACTGATTGGACGTGTATGACAAAACGCGCGTCAGTCACGTTTCGGGCTATTTCGATTTATTCATTCATCTTCTATTGATAACTGAATAATTGAAAATTGCTGATGAAAAATATTTTCATAGTGTAAATTCGTTGACCCAAATCACCTTCTTCTTTGTGTTTAGTATTTTCTTGTTAACATAACATTTACTCAGTTACACTACTAAATAATTAAAATTCAAACATGTAGTGCTTTTTTTAAATATAGATAATGTTAAACAAAAACTGTAAACTTTGTGTAAATAATTAACTATATTTATTTTTTATAAGTCTATAATGTGTGTAAGCAACGTAGCGTGATTCGCAGTATCTGTCAAAATAATATTCTCATGTTGAATATTTTATAGAAAGATGCGTATCACTATACATAAAAGAACTAATTAAACTGCTTTCATCTAAATTTTGTGAATTAAAACATTCTACTCGCGTATAAGAAATATTATCCCATAAACGTAGGCCAGAACAAACCGTAACCTGATGTAGTGTTCCAGTATTCATTGGATTTACATATTAATATTTCGAAGATGTAAATATTTGTCTCGAAAAAGTATAAATAGTATAGATGCGACGTTTGTTTCCCAATACCTTTCTTTCGTCTGTGAACGACTTGTTCAGGATCTACATGATGGGTTTACATACCTGAAACAAACACAAACATATTAAAACATATTTTTTATTTCGTAGATATACGTCGTACATAGTAGTTTAAAGTGTAGTTTACATACAGCACAAATTTCATGTTATAATATGACTCAATAATAACATTAATAACAAAAAAAAATATTGAGCTGTTTGGCTTTTATGCCTAGGAGATATGTGTTAAATTTGTTAGATTACACCATACTAGTTTAGTAACTTATTGTGAATTATGTTACTTTTGTAGGTATTTGTGTATCAATATAAATGTAAGTGATGATGTCGGTATTCTAAAATAAAAGTTGATTTTATACTTGATGTTGGACCAGATTGACAGTTGTGTATAAACTATCGAAGAGGAAACATTAAAAAGTGATTGCTGTGAAATATAAGTGTTTTCTTGAAGAAAGTGTACTGTCCCTACATATGCTTGACATTTATCAACTTAGACTTCCATTAACCATCGCGAACCGTACATACGCCACTATCATCCATCGTGCTGCATCGCAAACATCTGGAGGCGGCGCCAAAACTCACAGGCCAGACGTCGTCGGCGATAGATCAAAGTCACTCGTACAAACAGATAAGAGCGCTGCTTTTGTACACACGGCTGATCCAGTAGCTGGATGCAATGAAGACGACTGCTAAGCTCATACACGTCTGTGAGAAGATGTCGCTAGTAGATCATGGGTACTTAGCTTGTTTTGAAATCGCAATTTGCATGCTATTTTACTGTTGTAGCTAAACGAGAGGAAAACATCGTTTTTTATTGCTAAAAGTTTATATTGATCTGGTAATGGTAAATGATAACTATCATCTGAGGGATGGTGTAAACTAATAATCACAACAGCAAAGCTCTCTGAGACACTCATACCACACTGGTGGAGCTAGCTAATGAATCTCAACTTAGATTAGCCAGGTACGCAGGTATGCAGATATTATAGTGCACAAGTGTGTGCGCATTACACAGGTGCACTTTCTGTTCCTTCATTCTCATAGTCCGGTGAGATGGCAATACGGCATGACCGGCGAGAAATCAGGCCTAGGACTAAAGGCTTTACACACCGTCAACTTCCTGACTCTGAGCTGCGATTGAATAATTTTTAAGATGGTTAATTTTGTCTCAATAACTTATGGCCCGAATCGGGATTTGAATCCAGGACCTCAGGGCGGTAGTCCTACGACGGGTTGTCATATCAGGCACAAATACCAGACTTCGGGCTAATAATGAGAAAAAAAAACTCGAATTTCCACCCTCACACCGTCGAAAATTCCTATAGAGAATTTCTCAGGTATGCAGGTTTCCTCACGATATTTTTCTTCACCGTTAAAGCAAGCGATAATTTACAAAAAATACACACATAATTATTTAGAAAAGTCAGAGGTGTGTGCCCTTGGGATTTGAACTTGCGGACATTCGTCTCGACAGTCCGTTCTACAACTAACTAGGCTATCGTCGCTATAGCCTGGTTATATATAATGTAAGTATATTTGACATATTATGATATTTTATTTGTATTATTGAACTTGCGGACATTCGTCTCGACAGTCCGTTCTACAACTAACTAGGCTATCGTCGCTATAGCCTGGTTATATATAATGTAAGTATATTTGACATATTATGATATTTTATTTGTATTATTGAACTTGCGGACATTCGTCTCGACAGTCCGTTCTACAACTAACTAGGCTATCGTCGCTATAGCCTGGTTATATATAATGTAAGTATATTTGACATATTATGATATTTTATTTGTATTATTGAACTTGCGGACATTCGTCTCGACAGTCCGTTCTCCAACTAACTAGGCTATCGTCGCTATAGCCTGGTTATATATAATGTAAGTATATTTGACATATTATGATATTTAATTTGTATTATTGAACTTGCGGACATTCGTCTCGACAGTCCGTTCTACAACTAACTAGGCTATCGTCGCTATAGCCTGGTTATATATAATGTAAGTATATTTGACATATTATGATATTTTATTTGTATTATTGAACTTGCGGACATTCGTCTCGACAGTCCGTTCTACAACTAACTAGGCTATCGTCGCTATAGCCTGGTTATATATAATGTAAGTATATTTGACATATTATGATATTTTATTTGTATTATTGAACTTGCGGACATTCGTCTCGACAGTCCGTTCTACAACTAACTAGGCTATCGTCGCTATAGCCTGGTTATATATAATGTAAGTATATTTGACATATTATGATATTTAATTTGTATTATTGAACTTGCGGACATTCGTCTCGACAGTCCGTTCTACAACTAACTAGGCTATCGTCGCTATAGCCTGGTTATATATAATGTAAGTATATTTGACATATTATGATTATTTATTTGTATTATTGAACTTGCGGACATTCGTCTCGACAGTCCGTTCTACAACTAACTAGGCTATCGTCGCTATAGCCTGGTTATATATAATGTAAGTATATTTGACATATTATGATATTTAATTTGTATTATTGAACTTGCGGACATTCGTCTCGACAGTCCGTTCTACAACTAACTAGGCTATCGTCGCTATAGCCTGGTTATATATAATGTAAGTATATTTGACATATTATGATATTTAATTTGTATTATTGAACTTGCGGACATTCGTCTCGACAGTCCGTTCTCCAACTAACTAGGCTATCGTCGCTATAGCCTGGTTATATATAATGTAAGTATATTTGACATATTATGATATTTAATTTGTATTATTGAACTTGCGGACATTCGTCTCGACAGTCCGTTCTACAACTAACTAGGCTATCGTCGCTATAGCCTGGTTATATATAATGTAAGTATATTTGACATATTATGATATTTTATTTGTATTATACATTGCCTCTCATTTTTCGGGCGTTATAAATGGTGGTTCTTAAATTCATGCTCTAGCATCATCTCAATATACTCTTGTCATTAATGTACAAACTTCTAGTGCTTTAAGCGATGCGATTAGCGGGTAATGGACGGAGCATGTGTTTTACATAACGTGCTATCGCATCAACGAGGCGTGCAGAGATATAGATATGTTCACTAAGCGGAAACTATTCCATCCACACCGGTCAATCACATATCGTAAAATATCCGATTTTCGAATTAGGGTTGAGTATTCGAATAACCCCAATGGTTATAGGTTTGGGATATTTTATTGGACCTATATTTAACGCTACGAGTACTATAAGCCTAATTAGAAACAAAGTAAAGATAGTCGGTAATTGTTTTAATTTTTATCGGAATATATTTTCGATGTTAGATCGGCAATGTCACGCGTACATACCTTGCGAAATACACTAAGCATTTCCGATGAGCAATGACCCAAGTTAACTGATTTCAACACTTTTTTATGGAAAACATATGGTATATGGAAGTGTTTAATGGCAAGCAATTTCCCATTAATAATAGTAGAACTATGGTCCATTTTTTAAAGGATTGTGGAGACAGATTCTCAAAGTTTGTTACTTCAATACATTGATTCCATTTGAAAGTGGTTAGCTTGATGGGGCTTTAAGTTGACGTGACTTAAAAAATAGGGGACCACGATTCGTAAGAAAATGGATCCGGTTATACAGGGTCATTTTGACATCGCTTTACTAAATGAAACTACATACTTATCTATTTGGATATAATACTTTACAATATGATACTTGAGACGTGGATGTAAAATAAAAAAGTGTAAGTTTCCTCATAATACATAAGCAACTCTAATAACCAGTGTAATGATACATTACACAATCCCGCCAGAGGGAGACCGACCGTATTTTTACCCAAAACAATTCCAGATCCCAAACTTAATAGACCCCAACGAAGGCAAATAAAACAATACACATAAGTTATGCGTTTTATTTATCAAACGTAAGTGTTTTCTGTGTGTGCGTTCAATGGTAGCGAAATAAACCGTGTTTTGACAAAACTTGGCAAAGGTTCGACGTGTCTGTTGATCTCAATACTTTATACTTTTTTACCACAAGGCTACACGTGGCCGAGCGGTATCCGATGAGTGGCAGGGCTGAGATACTATACACTAAGTTACAGAAAAATATATATAGCTAGCCAACAGTACCGGTATCGGATGGTGGCGTACAATACGATTCCTACTGGAATACCTTTGCAAATTTTTCAAAAAGACTAAATGTAGGTCATTACATCTATTGGTGGTAAGTGTCTCTTATGAGAGAGTACGCCTGGGTAGGTCGGTACCTACTCCGACTCATGTCTATTTCTGCCGCCAAGCAGCAGTATGTAGCCACTGTTGTGTTCTGATTTGAAGAACATTGTAGCCTGTGTTTGGACAATTGGACATAATAAAACTTAACATCTGTCTCAGGGTGGCGAGCGCAGTAGAATACCAAACAATAATTTATAATTCAAGGTGTTGGATAGTGTTTCTACTGTTTATGGGCGGACGCTTGCCATCAGGCGAACTGTAAGCTCGTCTCGTCATTCAAAGCAATAAAAAATAAAAATGAAACGGTGTTATATATTATAGGTAAGCATCAATTTACACCCTTCACTATCACAGCCCGGTCTCTGCACGTCTGCGTGTGCCCAAACCCTTATACATGGATTAGCGTCGGTTTCAGAATGTTAATTTATAGCCGGCGGCGCTGTGTCTAGCCGGGTTCATTTAATTTCAGCCAAATATTAGGTACGCCTTTAACAAGCTTCAATCTGGGACGCGATCTACACGTTAACATTACATCATCGTCTCGGATCTGCGCCAAGAAAGTGGTATACTCGCTAATATACTCTTGTTTAAAATAAGGGTGTAAATACAAATCTCATCGGCGGAGCATACTACCGGCCAGAGGCGATAGGTGAAATATTTCAAAAGGGAACTCGAGCGAACTCAAATTTTCGCTTCAGTTAACATATCGCGGACAATTTGACGAAAAACAAATACTAAGACAGCGGATTAGTCTTAAACTATTATTGTTGTCCATAGTCTAGTATTGTGTAAATTTATAATATTCTTATTAAATATATTATTCAGTATCACCCAAAACCTAAAAGGAAAGCTGGTAGGAATCGAGTTGTGTGGACGCTTCGTTAATCCTACCAGCTAGCCGTATTTTATACCCATCAAGCGGCAAACCATACCACCGGTTACGCGTATTTTTATACCTTTAAAAACTAGTATATCTTTGTTGGTAAGCGTTACTACAAACACTAGGAAATACTTCCTTGAACTTCTTGCAAAGCCTGAGATGTGAGACGTTAAGTCATGTTTTAAGCGGCGTAAAACGTACAACTTTTTCTCTGAAGAGTATTTAAAGTAGTAAAGCGCTACATCTATTATTAATCATTTAAAATTGGAAGCCTTAGTCCGAATGATCCTTCATGACAAATCAAATATACTTGGATAATATTGGTTGCATTTTATGATTGACTAACGAAACTATAGTTTTAAATTCGAATTAAGGAAAAACTGAGTTTAGATATGTTATAAAAATCGAAATTGCATACCATTGTTCCTACTCCATTCTAAACTAGAAACATTCCAATCGGCTATATAAAAACTCAATAATATCCAAAAACTCGTTTGGTATTTCATTTATGCAATTTTTTGTCTTTAAGTCAAACAATAAAGTTTGAAATAGATGTAATCGTTCCTAACAATATATAAATTCATGACCCATTTCAGTAGATCGATGTTTTCTGACACTGAAACATTATGCTTAGAACGAAAAAATGTACGCTGAATAATTTATATTGCCTGCAGATACTGAACAAAGAGTCAAAAATGTGAAGTATATAGGGTGATTAAAAACCCAAATAAAAGTCAACACTAACAGCAATGCAAACTAGTTCTTAAACGATATTGCATCCTTAAGCTTATTGAGAAAATTAATTATAATCATTATCGGCTTTGGAAGTCTACTTTTGAATATAGGGCTCCCCTAAAGATTTTCAGAGCAACCTATTAGAAGCGGCTTGCATCTAGTTCCTGTGACCTTTACGAAGCCCTCCGTCTTTCTTGTAGGAATCAACTATATATAATCAATATAGAATTGATTACAAAACACTTAACAAACCCTAGCCTATTGTATGTGCATGTGCATAAGCATAATTAATTAGTCATTGCAAAGACGTCATTGATGGCAGTAATGTTAGGTTTTTTACCGATATGTTACCAATCATTCGTTCTATAAGTGTAGTTTATTACCGTGTTTGTGAAACATCCTGTATACAAATATCTTCTATAATATTAAAAGCCTGCTTAGTATTCGTCTCAGTCCGAGAGTAACACTGCATAGTAATACTGTTTCGTACGAAGTGCGTAATAGAATTCTCATGGGTTTCCAAAAGTAATTACTTCCTAAGGCTTCTTCGATTCATTAGTTGAAAACACATTGTACAAGCGATAACGAGATACCAGCGCCTCCTATACTCTTTGCATAGCCTATACAAACTTTCCAATAGATATCATTATCTGTCAACAACCCTTATTTCCAAGGGAATATTTGTTAATTTTTTATTATATGTATCACGTAGAAAATGAGAAATAAATCAGAGATAAAGACTAATGACGTCTAATTTTTTTATTGATCGAGACAATCGAAATGAGTTTCAAAGTAGTATTAGACCTACTAACTACCCCACGGGATGGGTGGTAACAAAAGAGCTGATAGTTTCAAAAACTCATCCAATTAAACAAAAATGTACACGTAAATAACTTACGAATGTATGTAACTCACATTTTAATGACATCCAATTTGGACAGTACAATAAAATTTAATTTTGAACGTGCTATCAACACTGGACACAATATTTAACTAACTCAACGTACATGTATATGCGTACATTGTACGTACGTATTTCTCATTGTTTAATGAGTACAATAATTCATTTTCGTAGAGGATTTATGAATGTACGGGACGTTTTAAAAGGTCGAATTTACTGTTATTTGTTACGAACGTACAAAGATATTGGCGAGGAAGGTTAATTGTGATGTATGGCTCACTTCATAAATATTATAAATTGGATGGATAATACTTTTGCATTGCGAAATACAAGATTTTTTGAGTGGCTAGTTGTGGTACAAAATTTACTTGCTTGAATAGGTATGAGATTTTTTTATTTTATTGCAGCCGAAAGGCAGGTACATAGTTAGAAGTCAGACCAGCCTAGTTATCTGGTGAACAATTAACCCCATTGACCATATACCTATTATTAACGGGATAAGGTTTTTGGTGCATTGTTGAGGTTTCAGGAAGGGAATATTGGCATTGGATATTATTGACAAAGATTAAGAGAATTATTGAAACTGTAACAATCGTAGGAAACCCAATAACGAAAAAATGTGCAGTATATAAGAGTAATATTATGTTTATTTAACACCGAAACTCTCAATTCATATATATCTTATAGCAACAATAATTTACATACTCAAATTGGTACAGATGTACACGATTCGGGCCAATTTTCCCATACACAAACTTTTTATAGCACATTCGTAACGAAGATATAACCGTATATTTTCTGTTGACCCATTTGGAGTACGGCGTAACGCGATATATAAAAGTTTCAAACGGTAACGTGTAATGTATTAAAAACGTACATGTCACACGCACGCGATACATGATTATATATAAAAAATGATCGATAGACCAATTAGCTATGTCGCATGATGATGCATCAGTAATGGTAGTGCTCTTCGGGCATGGTGGGTATGGTTACCGGCGGCAAAGGGTTCATATCCGACTCCTGTCGGCTTCTCTTTATGTAGAATTTCTTTAGAATCTAATTATCATTAGAACAATTTGCAGACCGCATTTATGCATTATATTAGTACCTATATGTTTCATCTGGTTCCCTTTAGGAAAATTTCACCTTGCGCCACTGATTGTTGCATACGTAAACGTGCCAGTGGGCCACGTGAACGTAAGTGATCACCACAGCACCACAAACACCCAAACTGTTTGTGGTGAGGTGGTTGTCTGATATTAAAAAAGAATTGGAAAGTGGGTAGATATAGGAGATTTGTGGCACCTTTAGTAATGAGGGAATTTCGTGTATTATATCTTTTTAAATAAAATGGGACATAAGAACAATGGGTAATCTTAATATTTAATTAAACGATTTTTTCTTGTCTCCAAAATTATAAAATTATAATTATGGGGATAAGACATATAACCTTATAAAAAAAAAAACGATTATTTTATAAGCTCCATTTATTTGATCATATTAGTTATAACTTTTCATTATCCATCCCTTACTTATCCAGCTTTTAATATCCATAATATGTGTACATCTAAATAATGTAGTGCAGACATACATTGCGATTAGCATTTGCATGAGTTGCTAACTAGAGTCCGACTCGAGATGGTTTGACCTAATTATAGGTCAGTTAGATAATGCTTTTGAACTGGGTAAGATATTTGGTTTAATTCTTGGTTATCTGCGATTAGCTCCACGCAAATACGAGCTCAATTAAACTAGAAATAGTTTATTAATTTTGCTATAAGAATAAACATTTTATTGATAATATTTGAGTGGTTGTATTACAGGATCAGTTGAGTTATAAAAATACCTGTCTTATAACAAATACTAATAAATATTATATATCCTTAAAAATATAACATTTCGTACTACAGTAATAGCAATTGAATAAAATCACTTCTCTTTCAAATAAAACGGAATTCGAGTTGAATTAAACAAGTGTCTTGTACCTGCATAAATTGTCTCACACAATCGGCTCCATGTTCCCTGAGGAACACCTGCAGCGTGCGGACTCCCGCGGCTGACAGCCGGTATCCGTTGCCGTTGTCGCCGGTGGCGAAGAACACGCTTGGCCCTTGGCCTTCGCCCATAGCCCTTCACTCACATCATAACACTCAACTAGCTCCGAAAAAAACACAACGAAAGTAAAATAACAAGTACGAAAAAAACTATTAAGCGAAATATAAACTCCAGTCACGTAATCCTCATGCTCTAAATATACACTTTTACCCGTTACGTGGATTTTTCGTCGAAACTATGAAAAGGAATTCTTCGAGCGTATCTAAAAAATGGTCTGCTTTACAGTTTAGTTCCAACATGAAAATACTGAAGGCAAAAATATTTTTACACAAACATGTGGTCGATAATATGTGTATTATCCAACTTCAAAACGTTCGTCACTCCAGTCAACTTCACTCGCGAACTCACGCTCACTTCAAAACAATACGAGAAAACGTAGCGCTAGTAGCGGCCGTAGCCGTAGCAGCGCTCAGCCAACGCGCCCGACGCGCACGTAGCCACTGCTACGTGGCGGTGCTACGCCGGAGCGTCGTCACACTGCTTGTAGCCGCGTAGCAATGCGACGCGACGCAACGTTCGCGACTCGCGCTAAATGTGACGTAACCGTTGAATTGTGGTATATTTTATTCCCCATGATTGGAAGGGATTTGTTCGGAAAATTTACTCGCGGGTCCGATAAGTGAAACGATTTGTCAAATAATTTCAGCCTGAGTTTTAACGTTTGCGCTAAGAATTTTACGCTTGGCTACGCTAAGCGACATAAAATTCTCAGTCCGTTAAAACTTGTTTCAAAGTTGAAATATAGTTTGTCAAAAGATTACCGGGGCGCCGCTAGTTACACAATTTTTCGTAGCGCCAATGTAAAATAAGCTTTTATTTTCTTTTGTAATTTGTATAAACTCGGAGGCGAAAAGATAACTGGTGCAATATAGAATTCTCAGCGGTGCTGTATACAAACCGTTACGTTCACCAGCTGTCCGTTTTCTTTATTACTTGTGTTAGATTCACGTTTTAATAACATTGTAATATATAACAAGAGGTCGTAATACAGGATTATTTTAAATACATCATCATCCTGCAAATATTATGCCAATATGGCTAAAAGTAACGTGAAGGATTTTATGTTCACATGACAGTGTACGAGTTTTTTTAAATTGAGACTTTTAAGGATTGAAAAGGTTATCAATTGGTAATACTGTGAAAATTATAGTTAAAAAAATATTTTTGATTACTTTATTTTTGTCTCTTGTTTTGTATCTGCTATAATAGTAGCATTTGTTTATGATTTTGCTAATGTCTAGTAATAATTCGACATTCGCAAAATCAAAGATAAATGAACGGTGGCAGCCAAAAGGAAACTTTGACAAAAAATTGTTTGTTTGTTTCGCAAAAAATCTATAAATGATATAATTTTTTTCCCGAAACTTGACAAATTTGTCTTTTAAATCAAAATCGTCAATAAAGTTAATTAGCCATTCACCCGTCGCTATACGATTTTTTTAATACTCTACTGAAATAGCTCCACTTTAGTCATCTACTTAGGTATTATACAAATGGTGCCCTAAATCTTGTCTAGTGTAATTAGCGCCGATGGAGGTCCTTCCGGCCTGAAGCCTCCGCCGACTTGACAAACTATCCGAACCGACTTTACCGGTGCCAATAATTCAACCAATTCCGTTTACACTTCACAACAGATTCGTTAACTTGTTACAAGTTTAAAATTTGAGGAAAGATTTATGGTTCAAAGCGTTCACAAGTTTGTTTACTTTGTTTTGTACTTGTAGTGTTGGTGTTGCAAATTCAACAGGTTTTGTTTATTTAATGTTAAAAATACAGTTTATAGTTGATTTTAGAGGGTAAGTTGGTTTAAACTGGCGGGTGTTTTTTTTTGTTTTATTGCCGTAGTAGACAAACAAGAAAGTGCTCCGCCTGATAGTAAGCAAGATCCGCCAATAGCACAGCCAAGCCGTAGCCAATCGGAAAAAAAACTATAAATAGTGTACAGGTGCATGATCATAATAACTCCTATCTACCTTTCCGGTAGAAATGGACAAAACTACCCAAGCAGGCTTGCGTACGAAACATCTACAATCTCCAAGTAAACTCTACCTTACCACACACCCACAAACATTGAACTAAACCAATCAATGAGTAAAACCGCCCGGAGCGTGCAGTTTGAACTGATGAACGCCGGCTCGCAATATCGTGGACCGGGTAACCGGCGCGGTGTAAACCGTTCGCCGTGTCGTCATCCGTCACAACATCGAACCGATATTAATTTTAACAACTTAGAATAGAATGGGGATGAGGTGTGTGGTATCGTTTGTACTCTGTGGAGCGATTATTTAATGCTAGCTTTTCCTCGTGGCTACGTACGCGTGATAATTTTTCCAGTGTAAATGTCCCGCTTTATATTTTCCTGATATAAAATATAACCTATATTTTAAGTTCGTTAGCAATACGTCACGGAAACTACATTTATTTCCAGACAGGCAGTAGCTCTAATTCTAAAGGCTCCTCGTATTCGTTTTTCTTCAATGGACTGTAAATGACCCTGTTATAATTTTATTACCTATGTATAGATATGTAAAAAGTAAATAAATTAATGTTTTTAAATAAATTAATTGACATTTTCATATCTCTACATCGTAGAGAATTACTGCATCTCTACATAGACATAAACGGACAAAGTAGTTTTGATAATAAATGACCACCACCACCATCAAACTTCCGCACAATTTGAAGAAATATAAATAATCTTGCTGAAACGAATAACTAAGAGATTGGGGCCGAAAAACTGTTTTTTGGGTATCGGCAAATACTGACCGCACGTATCGCAAACCAGCTTCTTTTCACTGGTTTGCTGCTAGGCGGTCGGAAAGAAACGTATGCAAAGTTATTTAAAAAAATTCATCAGTGGTGAAGGGTCCATATAATCCGATTTCTATTCGGCTTCCCTTTTGTATTTTTGTCAACTCTAATTATCATTAGAACAATTTGCAGTCCGCATTTATGTATATTATTAGTACCTTTTTGGAAAATTTTATTCTTCGTCACTGCTCTCCATTTAAGCCAGTTTAGCAATATAAAAAAAAACGATAAAGATTAACAGTAATTATTTCCACTGCGTGCTTCACACACAAAACATAACACCAACTTCCAAAGCCTAACACTGGAAGATTTCAACAAATATTTGTTCAAAGACGGCAACCTAGTTTCGCGTTCGTATTTTTCTAACTGAAACCGCTTGCGTACTGGAAAACTTGTTATTCAAGTGTAGATATAAGATATTATAGTTGGCAAAGATTCAAATCTGTGGTAATAACTCTATAAATGAATTGTATAACATGACAGATTTCATGTCACCGCGGACAACCTTCTAAAAAATAGATCGCGGGTTTGATATCTCATACCAAAGCAAATGAATGAATATATTGTACAACCTTGGAGCCGCTACCGATCTATAATTTTTTTGGTTTCATTGCGTTGTAAGACTAAAAATATTCTCTAATACCTACTACTAACGCGGAGCCTTACGTATCTGGGAATAGAATCCTTAGGTACATATTATGTAGGTTATTTTTTCAATGTTTCCTTCACCTTTATAGCGAACGATAATTCAGAAAAAAATCACATGTAACTTTGATAAGTCAGAGGTGAACCCGCGGCCTTTGTATTCGGGAATCCGTTTCATTCCCAACTAAGCTATCGTGCATTCGAACTTTAATATCTGGCAAGAACTATGTTGCCGTTATGTGTTTATTGTTTTAAAAATTAAATTACATATTTTTATTCCTCAGCCCTCGTGTCACAAAAAGGCGATTGCAAAACAAGGCCGCGAGTACAATTCCCGCACCGGGACAAACGTTTGTGTTCGCAAATACTTGCATTGTTGTAGGTGTCGTAAATCTGTCGTATTGCTCGGCGTCGAAGATACAACTCGTGCCGTAGTTTCAGGTCATGTATTTATTTATTCAGCGCGACCATTTGTCACTTGTAGTCGAAGCCTTGGAGTCGTCAGTCACCCGTCCGTCGCGCGATCGTCTTCTCCGATCTTAGGATCGTGATTGCATTGGATTCCTGATTTAATGTGGAACGCTCTGGCATTAATGTATACTATGTTCTTGATTCAATAAGGTGTATTATCTGTGGGTGAGCGTCGGCGGATGATGGAACAAAGCGTTTAATAAGAATTGGTCTTATTCCTTAGGCATACGACTGTTAATAATACGACAGAAATGATACTCAGTGTTGTTAGAAACACCGAGCGTAATTTCTCTATCAGTAATATGTTTAATGTGCTGACTTTGAGGCGTTACTCTTTAATGCTTATATTCTAGTTGGTTGGTTGTTATATTCTAACCCCACAACGTCACACATTAACAATTTAAACAACTGAAGTATAATATGTTAGGGCTTCACTTACGCCCTTACCAAATCACAATATTCGCGTCTGTCGCAATTTCTACAAAAGTTTAAATTATCAAATCATTATTTTGAATATAATATTGTATTTACTGTAGGGACGTCTAAACAATTTGTAATACAAACCTAACTTCTAATTTAGATTGGCATTGGTCAAATTCAATTTGGCCAATGTAATTAACAAGTTTGGACACATTTTGTATTATTTAGGGTCTCGAGACTTGGCGAAACTAATGCCAACGCGAATCGCAATAGATTTTTTTTACCACATGCTAGTTATCCATATGATGGTTCAACTCGGTGAAGCCGGCTAAACTGTCCTCGCCGCATTGTAATAAAATTATACACTAACCCCCTTATTCATAGACGTTTTTTATCTAAGGACGGATTAAAGCTGAAATATAACAATATTAACCAATCACAAAGGCCCTATGGCTACGCACTAAGGCTGCCATGCCGTCAGCACTGAGAAACAGACTTGTTATCACAGCTTTACTCCGTCCTTAGATAAAAAAACGTCTATGAATAAGGCGATCATTAATTACATAATTATTAAACTCTACATTTCAATCACCAAAATAGACGAGACATTTCAAATGTTATTTAAAATAGTTATTAAATATCTAAATTAAACATTACAATAATTAAAATAGCTGTAAATTAAATTCCACACACAGTTCATTATTTGTAGCAACTCACGTTATATTTGACAATTAACGTGGAGCACCGAAATAGTTAGCGCCGTCCGTCGGCTTTTAACAACTGCTAATTCGGTTAGCCGGTGAAATTTCATTCATAATTCCGTCTCGGACATCTAACGGAGTGGAGTTATCTAATTAACTCTTTAAAGGACGCCTCGAATTCAATTAAAGTACATTCTTCATTTGTCAGATGGCGCAGCCAATGGATGAGAATAGAAATTTATTTTAAGAAACTGTTCATAACAAATTGAAAATAGATGTTGCAAGAGTTTTATGCAATTGGATGACGTCATTGAAATTTATCTCATTTAATGTTAACGTACATATAAACAGTAGTAATATTTACAAACCTACGCCCTGAATTGTAAAATATAATTTCAAACTTAAACTAAACAGGTATATATTGCAATACCCATGCTGTTTTAAACCGGAACACAGCACCGCTTGCTTTGACGACATAACACGACAAGATATAATTAACCCATGCCCCACATACACGCTTTGATCTTCGATAATCCAGGGAGGGGTTTCCTTAATAAGCCACAAGCTTTATATAGAAAGTTCTTTTTTTTACACTGCTCGGTCTGAACATTTTAATCCATCGTGTCGGGCACTCGGTGCGGTTGGAAACCCCAGGCGGAAGATAATGAGGCTGCGTGGGAAAGAATGGAAAAATTTACCGGATATTGGTCGAGGCTCGGAGGAAAAACACACTTATAATCTGAGGAAAAATCTTCAGTATCGTGGGAGTAATATTAGAGATAAGTTCGTAGCGAGGAGGGATTTAATGCTAATTAATTATTTCTTATAGAAATATTACAATAAATATTTCTACATACTTATATATAGAGATGATTATTATGGTCCGGACACGCAAAACCTGACTAGAAAAAATGGTTCCTAGTAATGGGAAAGGAACAGGTCGTGGTACAGGAGACCGCGGGCTCGATCGTAGGACCGAAACATCTGAAAATATTAGTTTCAGGTCTGGGTGTTACAGTATTCTAATTCGGTACTACCGTTATATTTATTAAACCAGATTTTGCGGATTTGGAATGATGAGCGGTAATTCGATTGCGATCATACATTAATTAATAGATAGGGATATTAAAATTGTTTATAATTATAGCTCCTTAAATGTGTGTGGTTGTGAATGCCCGACATCACTCTATTCAAGCCTTTTAATAGCGGTAATTACATTGAAAATTGCATTCAATAAATTTGAAAGGATTCCGAGCGGTTTCCTATGTATGACGACAAAATTATGAATAAAATACGATTGCTTCATAAACTCTGTAGTTGTTATTAATATGTGATACGGTAATTGTGAATGACTATATTGAGTGCGCCAGTGGCGTAGTTGTATTGCGTGCGCGATAGGACAACTGCTCTGAGGTCCAAGCTTTGAATTCAGGGCGAGGTAAAGTGATATTAGGGTTTTTCTGCTCACTATAATTCCGGAGTCTGGAATTTGTACCCGATGTGGCGATAGGCACCCTATTACATCATGGGATAGAATACACTTATCGAAAAATAAGTTCCCTGGTGGCATCTCTGCCTACCCTTTAGAGGATAAAGGCGTGATGTGGGTTTTTTCGTAAAATGTTTGTGTTCTATTCTTGAGGGTAATTGTGAGGATTTGAATCTTCTCGCATAGCTGATGCTTAGTTTCTCTTCACTAACACTTACATGTTTAGTTAGTTCCCTAAATTATCACAACGATATTTCTTCCCAACTTCAAATGCCAAACCAGCCTACACCACTAACTCTTAAAAATTCCATCAAAAATTCCGATTGTCCTATTAATTGAGTATTCAGGAAGCGTTGTGTCCCTCATCGTAAGCCTCGAACGCGAAACTTCGAACTCACTGAGTTTAGACTTAAGCTCAAATCGAACTGGAGACACTCGACTAACACTCTTAACATGGCCGATAATATCGGTCAGAGTAAAAAACAGTGGCGAAGGGTCAATATAACCTGATTCCTGCCTTCCCTTTCATGATTATGTAAATTCGAATTATCATTAGAACAAGTTAAAAAGAATTTTTTTTGTTAAGATTAAATCTGTATAACATCGCATTAGTATCAACTGTTATGGTGTTATAATATATGTATAAATAAATAATAAAAAAAATAAAGTTGCAGACCGCATTCATGCAATACCTATCTATATGTTATGTCGGGTTTCCTTTCAAAAAATTATACTCGGCGTCACTGGTAAAGAACATTTAAGGGCTTAATAAATAACACAAAAAATGGAATGCATTCTTCCCTTTTTGCATTAATAGAACGTATACTGCCAGCGACGTGTCCACACTCTGTCCAATTTTGCTAAATGAAGAAGAGACGACTTAAAATCAGTTGTGTGTACAGCGAGAATGGACGGGCTCGACCAGCGTATTAATAATTACAGTGAAATCCGGTTATAGCGACATAAAAGGGGACCACCAAATCTGGACGTTACATTTGATAGTCGTTATAAACGATACGCTTTTGAAATGCATTTATTTAAAGAGAACTTACTATGTATACTTATAACCGGAGTCATTATAACCGGTTTCTTCTGTATTAGCAGGTACTCACTCTTTAATGTACCTTTCTAATCTTGCATATATGTATTACAATTGCGCGAATTCAAATTTACTTTATACATTGCACCGAGTGCATATTATTAAGTCTTCAAACCAAAATACAACTCTAAACCCTATTCAATCATAAAACCAATGAGTATAGGACAGATAGCGGAATACCCTCGCTTGCATCCGATATCAATAACCAATAAATTATGCGTTGACCTTGCCGACTGTTTACTGGAGACAGGGATAAGGCTCGTGTAATCTACCATAGTCTGAATCCGACGGTACTTTTTGGCTATAGAGGAAAGATTGTGCGGCGGATGTTGCTATTTGCATCAATGTATTAGATTGCCTTTGTACTATACAATGTTTTATAAATAAAGTCTGATGTCTTCGATAGGATACGGATACGAGTTATTTATTTCCTTATAGAGGTAACATAGAATTTAAAATATGATACATTATAATATTGAGCCCGATATGGCGGTAGGCTTGCCCCCTATCACATCATGATGAACACATTTGGCGAAAAGTGGGTGCCCTGGTTGCGTCTCTGTATACGCCTTCGGGAATAAATACATGATGATGTATGTGTGTATAATATATTAGATTTATGAGTCAAACCCAGGACCTCCGGCTATGAAAATTAGTACGCTGTTACTCAGAAAAATACTAACTTTAAGTCTCATAGTAATTTTTAGTTACAATTCTGAATTGTAGCGTTTAAGTTAAGAATTTTTTAAAAGTCGAAATATTTTATTTCGGTTTAGCTCACGGAAATATTATTAAACAGACATGTTTCTTTTAAGTAGCGATAAAATAATTTTCCCGAAAAACGTTGACTGCTACCTTTTGTAATATGACAAACGTATTATACAAGTTGGGACAAAAGTCAATTTCCTGTAAAAATCAAAGCGAAAAAAGTAAGATAAAAACGAATGTAAAGGCGTAACGAAAAGATGGATTATCCGACCCAATTTATCTGCTACAGCTAGTTTCCCGACACGGCGTCGTAGAACCGTAGTCGTAGCGCGTAGCGTCGTAGCGCTAAGACTTGATGGAACATTTTATACTAAATCGGTATAAGTGAGAAGCGTTATAAAACCCTTGAAATAAATAACTTACGTGCTTTTAGGTCTGCTGGAAAGGATGAGTGATAAATAATACAATTTTATAAGCATGACTTCAGGTTTAAAAAGTTTTTTTTTTACAATAGACAGCGGGTTTGCTGTGCTCCTGGCATTGCTGACGTCCATGGGCGACGGTAACCAATTACTATCAGGGCTCACCGTTAGCTCGTCTGTCTTCAAAGGCAAATAAAAAAAAACTTCAGACTCATACCAAATTCCAACGTATCTTATAGGGTTTATTTCACACGTAATTATTTCGGTTCAGCGTAAAAATAATTGTAACAAAATGAATTTTGGAAAGCCACACCCTGCGTTTTAGTATACAAAAAAACATGTTAAAAATGTTATATCTATAAAACTATTACCAAACCAAACATAACGAACCCCCACTCGCCACATCTCATGGCTTGGTCCACGCGGCACGAGGCTATTTCTAATTGAATAGCCGTCCGGAGGCAGCCGGTTTGATTGGTCGCTTCACAGGCGGCCGCGCGGCTCCGGTCGGGCCCGGCTCGGTCCAACCCTGCCCGCAATTACTGCACGATTGTTTGATCCCGGCTCTCACACATCTTCAACGTAAGATAAGAGAACGTTCGCTATTTGATTAGTTATGCATTTGGATGAATGTAATTTCGCCACTGAACTGGAGCCTTAGTTAAACTGCACCAAATTCTAAGTTACGTGTTAATCAAAGATAAGGCCCTACTCTGGACTGAAATATGAACTACGCCAGGATGATGATGTATACTAATATATAAAGCTGAAGAGTTTGGTTGTTTGGTTGCTAATCTCAGGATCTACTAAATCGGTTTTGAAATTGTTTTCACTAATCGGAAGCTACATTACTCTTACTGCTGTTTGCTACTTTTATATTCTTATCCCGGAAAATCTTTATTACGCGAGCGGAGTGGAAGGCAAAGCTAGTAATTAATAAGATTGTGATACCGTTTAAATGAGGGGGTCAGCGATCTGTTCGTTGAATGGTCTGTGAACTACTTTAGACATAATTATTATAAGATAAAATATAAAGAAAATTGCAGTTATAATTGGGTATTTGACAAATTTTTGTAAAGTACTTTAAAATGTTCTAGAGTCTCTAAAGATACGCTTTACAATTATTTTTTTTTTTTTTAGAGCCATTTTAATAGCAAAAAGACAGTTTTAATAAATACATTTTGTGTTTCCCGCTGAAACGCTAAGTCACGTGACAAATAAATGGTGTGACGTCATGATGTAATAGTCTTAACGTAAACAATACGTGAGATTCGTTTATTATTCAAGATTATAAAAGGCCAATACAATAAAATACCTTATAAGTAGCACACCTGATGGTATTATTAACTAAATTTCTCCTGGTTATGGTGGCAGGATTAGCGATGTATGTTTGGTTGAAAATTGCAACTTTTAGATCATTGGGAACCTGGTGCGATTATACTAGCTGATAGAGGATTCAAGCATATTGAGCAACTGTTATTACAAAAGGGATGTAGTTTAGTGAGACCGCCAAGTGTATCAGTTAAGTCCAATTAAACCAAAGTTGAAGTTCGAAAAACTAAGGAGATAGCAAGTTTACTGATACACATTGAAAGAGTCATCCGACGTCTAAGGGGGTTTTCAGTGTTAAAACCGCATTCAGTTGTCAATACAAATTTAATTAAGTTTTTGGACGATTGCATTGTTATTGCATGTGCCTTAATTAATTTACAAGGCTCCTTAATTAAAAACATTTGACGAATAAAAACAAAATTTAGAATAAAATGTTTTATTTTCCTATATTAAGTTATAAAAATAAGTTTTACAATAGATTGTAAACATTATTCTTCCAAAACTTTACAACTTTAGATAAAATACCATTTACTTTGATCTCATCATACTCTATTGATATTACATGGACTATTATTTTTTTCAAATTCCCAATCTGCCACACAAAATAAACCTTTTGTGAAATTACTCACATACATTTGCAAAAGAACTTAGACTGCAAACTTTTCTGTGATTGTGTTGTTACATATATAATATATAAAACTTTTTTGGCTCATTGGACATTTAATTTCAATAACTTTGTCACTCTTTAAAATACCATCTGGCTACCATTGGGAATTTTTGGCTGATAATAAAACCACATTCTGCAATCTTGCCATATTGTTTTTCCAACTCCTTTCTTACTACTTCTTCCAATGATTTTCCTCTTTTTATGGTTGGAGTATCTGGTACTTTAGCTCCTATGATTAAGGCAACCAAGGATCCAACCGTTGTTTTGCATCGTGAAACATCAAATGCTTTTCATGCTTTTATTCCTGAAAAGAAAATTATTTTTTTTTAAATGTTAAACTAATGACTGCCTGGTGGCCACATATACATTTATATCCCCACTAGAATGCCCTGTAGAATGGGTGCCCAACACATATGAATGTGAACACAAACATCAAAGACTAGTAAAGCTACAAGACTAATTTACATTTTGAGATTGCATCTCACATGGAAACATATAATTCCAATATATATTACTCTAAGACAGCATTTTCCAACCTTTCTTAGCTGTGGACCACTAAATGAGCAAAGATGATCACCACAGACCTCCTTAAATCACAATAAAATGCTTCTCTTAAGCACAACCTGAAACTTCATATAGCTTTAACATTGAAATCAGCCGACTCTAGATATGTCCACCGACCCCAAGTTGGGAATTTTGCTCTAGAACATTGATTTTAAATATCTTATTAGTTCAATCCTTACAGTAGGAAATCACATTTAAAAGGGCAACATCACATTTAAAATACAATCAAATACCTATAAATAAATAATACCTTAACTCATGCCATGCTTGAATTTTGTGTTGTGCTCGGGTCAGACTTTCCACAAAATTTATATTTTCTTGTGTAAAAACACCATTAATTTTGGCTAAAATCGTTTCACAGTCACTTCCTTTCTTATACTTGATGCTCTAATAATGCATCGAGAACTGAAGAATGTCGGGCACTTTGTAATCAGCTTGATGTTTTAGGATTTGAGTTAGCATATGAATTAGCATCATCACCATACAACTGTCTTGATGATCTGTAAAAATAGAAATAAAGCATCACAGATAGCCACAATACGAGAAACTTTTCGTTGAATAGATTTTACACAAATAACAGGTACCTAATCAGAGTAAGATTCTTCATAAGTTATGATTTTATTGGTAACGTAATAATGCATAATTTGTATTTATAGTCTACAAATTTAAACATGTACCTATCACATGCATGACACAAAGGTTATTTTATAGCAAAAAAAAAATAAGGCTAAGTACATAAATCAGACTGTAATCTATTGTGAATTGAACAAAATATCAGAAAAGGACAGTTTTGTACTTACAATGACGTTTCCGCGTTCCTAAATTCTGTAGAACAAAAGTTTGAGGCACAGAAATTTGCGATCATAAAACACTCAATTTTTGGCAAATTTGCACTGTCAGCTTTAATAAAACCAATTTCCATGTGTTTTTCGGTAAAGTGCACCTTGGACACGAATTAATCATATAAATATTAATGAAACCTGCGAATGAAACGCGCCAAAATCTTTTTCGGAATGACAAGACCAAAAGACAAGACATTACATATAATACATCGTGACGTCACGTTCTCTAGTCTTGGTCGCTTGAGACGTTTCTTGTAAATGATGCACAGATTCAAAAACTCTTATTTTTATTTAGGAAAATAAAATATTTAATAATTTTTATTTGTAATTTAAGTCAAATATTCTTAATTAACACCTTAAATTATATAATCTTCAATACCAAATTTATTTATTTCTTTACTATGTCAAATACCCAATTTTATTATTATAAAAATATGGATGACATAAAACTTTTTGGGAACTAAAATCCGTTTATGAATAATAGGCACCACGCAGACTTTGTGAAGTTCAGGAATACTACATTACTGTGAAACAGATGGTTACTGAAATCTTTAGAAATTTAGTGTCTCTCGTGTCTGGCAATAAGTTAATAGGATTTGCGCGTCGCCTAAAAATAACATGGAGGTTTGATTATTAGCAGTTATTTTTTTATTGTTTTGAATGACGAGACGAGCTTGCCTTTGGCCCCTTATGGTAAGCGATACGACCGCCCATAAACAGCAGAAACACCATTCAACACCTTAAATTACAAAGTATTGTTTGGTTTTTTACTGCGCTCGCCATCCTGAGACATGAGATGTTAAATCTTATTATGTCCAGTAGTTACACTGGCCACATAATCCTTAAAACTGAAACACATCAGTCACTGCACACTACTGCTTGCCAGCAAAAATAGACATGGCATGGTACCTACGCAGACAGACTCTCACAAATGAGACCTACCACCTACTTCTATGATTATTAACTTAATTACACTTTACACAGCGTCTCAACCACACAACGTCCGTGTTTAGAGCAGCTCTGCGCATCCACCCGAGACGTCCGGAGATGAAACGAAAAAACAAAAACAAAGAGAACGTTTTCAAGTCCGGCTGTTTTCCGCGGCGAACGAGTAGACTATAAATTATGAGTACCAACGTGTGTGACAAATATAGTAGGCAATAAAGTGTTTAGTGCGCGCTCCATTTGGGTACGCTCGGGGCAATTTTAGGACTATATTGGCCTAGTCATTATTTAGATGGACTTGAGGTTGTGGGGTAAAATTTGGACAGTTGATTTACTTTCCTTTTTTGTTAGTAATAAACAGCGTCGAATAAAATTAATTCAGGAAATCGTTCACCACGATGGCCTTAACTTAATTGAAAGATATTTTATAAACACTTTTGGAATTTCTCCGGTTTGCAGTTTTTTACAACCACAAAAAATATAACTTCGGTTCCGAATATGGAACACACGCGTTTTACAGACAAATTACGATTAAACATTGAGAGAACTGTTCTTCATATATATTCATATTCTCAAACAATAACAAAATTGTAGCACTTCTAAGTGACGAAAGTTGTCAAGCCTACGTTACATTTATCGCCGGTTACCTGGATAATTTCGGCTTAAAAGAATCCCCCGCCGGCATAAAAAGATTTCCACCGGGATAAACACGGATATGTTTCCGATCCCTTTTACTTCACACGATAATAAGGGATAATAACTATTGAACTTCACAAAGGATGAAAACGAGTATTTAATGGATTGCTTTTGAGAACCTGTTGAAATCATAATAAGGAGATTCAATTTGTAATACACAGTTTGTGTGACCAGCAGTGGAGTAGGGTCCATATAACACGATTTCCGCCAGTTTTCCTCTACGTAGAATTTATTTAGAATCTAATTATCATAAGAACGATTTGCAAACCGCATTTATGCATATCAGTACGTATATGTTTTGGGTTCCCTTTCAGAAAATTTCACCATTCGCCACTGGCGACCAGTGGACTATGCCCATCAAATACTCAACGTAGGTGAACAGACACTAAGCATCAGCAATACCAGAGGATTTCGGGATGCGTGGCCAACATTTAATGAAAGGAATAAATCAAACCAAACACACATCACGTCTTTATCCGCAAAGGGGTAAGCAGATGTGCAACTAGGGCACCCACTTTTCGTCATGTGTGTTTCCGTCCAAGATGAGACAGGTGGCGGGCCTATGGCAATACCGGGCACAAATATCAGATTACAGGCTAATACTGAGAGGAGAAACACAATACCACATTAGCCGACCTCGGATTCAAAACAGGAAACCCAAGAGTCATATCGCGCACACAATAGAACTACGCCACCTGGGCACGAAAGGAACAGCGATTAAAAATGGGGAAGAGTTCAAGAAATACCAGAACATACAAGATCTCTGCCTTTAAATTAGCTTAAAAACACTTTTCGTATCTTATCTACAATATCTGAACCGCTACTCAAATTTGAAGTCGTTATAAAAAAGCACTGCGCTTTAACAGTTTATCCTAAACTCAAAAACAAGTCGGAAGCCACGTTATCCCTCCTCGTGGCTAAGCATCTCGGTCCGGCACCGCATAATTACCGACTGCCGAATACCATACAATGGAAGTTGCTCGGTTTAATACTTCAGGCGGCCGCGGCGTCGTTTAAATTCGCTCAAATGACCTATCAAATTAACGCTTAAAACGCTTATTAGAAGCGGTGTTTGAGGAAGTGAGCGTTTCTGTAATTATTGTTTGGAATTTTGAGTCTACGAGTATGTTTTTGTTATACCGGACTTTGATATCGATTGAATCAGTTATTTGAGTAGACTGGGGCCTTATTCTCTATCCCGCACGTTATTTTAACAGTGCGTAACAAGCACATAACACAACGCATCATGTTTAGGACTATAGAAATTTGGCTTACAGAATACCATTCCACGCACATTTCTCGAAGATAACATGACACGGCCGCGTTACGCGTTTACACTATCATACAGAATAAGGGCCCTGGTAGAATAAAGTTACTAGTAACAGTAGGCCTTTTTAAAATAAATATATATTTAGTGCTATAGACAAATTTTATCCCGGGAAGACTATTTCACGCAGGCAGAGCCACGAGCAAAGGTTAGTGTTAGGAAAACTTCATATACACAAAATCCAACATACAATCAGTCCAACGTAATCATAGTACAACCGACGTACGTGTCCCTCTATGTTAATTTATTAAATGTATGCAACAAATAGAACAGACCGTTTCTAATGAGGTATTCATGGGATATCTCGCGCCGTGGGACTGCACGTGACACCGACGCGCCGACGTCGACCGTATAATCGAGTTATTAACCGTAGTTTACTGACGCTTTTGATCATGACTTGTTAAATTCAAAATAACTATAGTAAAAACTCATAAGAGTTATCACAACACAATAATACGTCACGATTATAGTGGACGGTAGCCTAGATGGAAATGGAGCGGTCTGCCGAGACGAAGGTACGCGGGTTCAAAGTCCAAAGCACACACCTCTGACTTAACGATGGATACTTTAACGCCGAAGGAAAATATCTTTACGAAATCTACATACCTGAGAATTCTATATTAGATTTTAGAAGGTATGTGAAGTCTGCCTACCCGTAGTGCGACATTATGGTCGACTAAGGCTTAAACCCTCTTGGTTTGTAGTAGCGGAAGCCCATGCTTTGCAATGGTGCAATATTATAATACAGGGCCGGTATAAATATATTATTAACGTAACGATTTAGGTAAATATAACAACGACTGTTACTGTCAATTAAACTGACCGCAAATACCAGACAAATGTTGCAGAAGGGTCACAGTTTTAAGTCCTGATCGACTCACAACGACATCTAGTGGGTGTGGGTTGTATCGACGGTTTCGGTAAAGGATCATAGATGGCGCTTGTGTTTAGTTTGTTTACATGGGTTCGATTCCTAAGTTGAGAAACACTTTGTGTAGGTTTTTCTGAACGATTTTCTGGGAATTAGATTTCGTAAAGCTGGCTGGCATCTGGCAGTCGGACTGCCGTAATAATTAAACTATCTTTGAATATTCGTAGCTATAGAAATAAAATTGTTAGATTGCAATATATAACAAATTCAAAACTATATTTATGAAACTGCTGTGCACACAAATATATTACAAAAATTATCATAACACACATCATGATTTATTCTATAAAACGCTTATAGGATTAAACAAATCCACTCGAGGGATCACTGTAAGTGAGTGACGTAACATTAATAAGTTGTGTAAACAACAGGGGCTTTGCTTTGACGCGAGGATCACGGCGCGCGTCACCGATGCCACCCACGCGACATCCGCACCATAACCCAGCTCACATGGTGATACACAATACATTCATTTACAGGATAATATAGAGAAAGAAAAGTAAATTTATTTGACCATATTCCAGGACTTCCCCGAAGGATTCGGCGAAGACGCTATTAGTGTACTCGGAAATAAAGGTTTTGGTTATTTGGGAGGCAAACCTGGAATGCGGGTGTACACGATACAGTCATATATTAAAACATAAAGATTTTTAGATATCGATGCTGATTTTTTATCGTCGCAAGAAATTACGAACACATAAAGCCCTCGATTAACATGTAAGCTACTTTCAATTCTGCGCAAATGCACAAAGGAGGAGGAAATTTTATATCCGGTAAGAAAATTAATTCAGGCGGAACCACGACTAAACCTAGTATTTTTTTTTCATAAGGAAATTTATTTGCAAATCCAATTGTCTGAACCGTTGGGAAGAAGTTTGTAGTTTACGTGAAGCAATATTTTTGTACCTCGCACTGACTTCCACATTTTTCATATCGCGGTTACGTTTCGGTATTGTGTTTGTGTATTTTTATTTTCCCTTCTACTGCATATTTATGCAATTTGCGTGTTCCGTAAAATAGTGGTTTTATTTCTGCTTGACATAGCAGTATTTGCCATGGACAAAGACAACTTATATGTAGTTTGTTAAACTATTCGTTGTTTATTTCAAGGATTTCAGCTCATGAATTTAAAACAGGTGTGAATGAATTGGTACTAACTAAAATATATTTTGGTCAATCTATACTATTATATAAAGCTGAAGAGTTAGTTTGTTTGTTTGTTTGTTTGTTTGAACGCGCTAATCTCAGGAACTACCGGTCCAAACTGAAAAATTCTTTTTGCGTTGGATAGCCCTATGTTCGTGGAGTGCTATAGGCTATATATCATCACGCTATACCCAATAGGAGCGGAGCAGTAATGCCTAATCTCAGGAACTACCGGTCCGAACTGAAAAATTCTTTTTGCGTTGGATAGCCCTTTGTTCGTGGAGTGCTATAGGCTATATATCATCACGCTATACCTAATAGGAGCGGAGCAGTAATGTCTAATCTCAGGAACTACCGGTCCGAACTGAAAAATTATTTTTGCGTTGGATAGCCCTTTGTTCGTGGAGTGCTATAGGCTATATATCATCACGCTATACCCAATAGGAGCGGAGTAGTAATGGCTAATCTCAGGAACTACCGGTCCAAACTGAAAAATTCTTTTTGCGTTGGATAGCCTTTTGTTCGTGGAGTGCTATAGGCTATATATCATCATGCTATACCCAATAGGAGCAGAGCAGTAATGGCTAATCTCAGGAACTACCGGTTCGAACTGAAAAAATATTTTTGTGTTGGATAGCCCTTTGTTCCTGGAGTGCTATAGGTTATATATCGTCACGCTATGACCAATAGGAGCGGAGCAGTAATGAAACATGATGCAAAAACGGGGACAATTTATTAGTTTTGACAGCTTCTGTTGCGTGCGCTTAGTGTTGCCCAAATTCAGTCTTGGTCTTGCAGTCTTGGTCTTGTTCTTGCGTTTTTGCAAGACCAAGACCAAGAACAAGACCGCGTATTTTTAGCAAGACCAAGACCAAGACTGACCGTGCAAGACTTGAGCAAGAACAAGACATAGCCTGCAAGACTCTTGCGTCTTGCAGCTAGGACTTAGCGCTATTTCACTGAGTAGTTAGGTGTAACAGTTCGGTGTATAGGTAGGTACGCTTAGGAATTCTATGAGACGCAAAATACTGTATCAAAGAATATGAAAATCTGGACCTATGCGCATTACGACTAATACCATAAACATAGCGAATAAAAAATTATCTATTAAAATCAAACTGAGTGCATGCATAGCTATGTTTTAACCATCGGCACTTTGATAATGCGGCATCAAAGGTTTTGTACTTACTTCTCAAAGAAATTTGCCGCTTTTCGGAAGTACATGGTTATGATACACGCGCCGGCGGCTTCTTTTGAAATCTAAAACAATCGTTGCCGCCACGCCGAAATCATAACATTTGACACTATTTGATTGCCGCCATAGGGCGTAGGTATACTCATGCAAAATAATTTCGAATTTTAAGAGTAAATAAATAAATTTCTTATAAGTTGAAGGTTCAATCTCTTTCTAGACAGATAAGTATTGTTCTTTAAAATACAGTCAAGTTATTGTAATTAATTTGTTTTTTACATGTTTTAGCAAATGTAAGCTTATAAATCATAAATGTTTATTAAGAAACAGTTACTTCCATGGAAAACGACATATAGGTCAGTTGATTTTTCGAATTTCTTATCAAATCTTCAGTTATTTATTAATCTGCTTGATCTTTACTATGGCTATGTTAATTCAAGCTCACAATGTTCCAATTCTAATACGTTTTTCTAAGATTTAAAGTAAACTTTAATAAATAGTAATAGACTAATAGGTAATTGCAAGACTTGCAAGACTCTTGCTGCAAGACCAAGACCAAGACCAAGACTGGGAGCGCAAGACCAAGACCAAGACCAAGATCAGGTGTATTGGCGCAAGACCAAGACCAAGACTGGCTAAGTCTCGTCTTGTTCTTGCATTTGGGCAACACTACGTGCGCTGCGTAAACGGTTAAAGTTATGCAACAATAATGTATGACGGGATTGTTCCTCTTAAGAAGTTCTACAAAAGTATATCATAAAACAAAGTCCCCCGCTGCATCGGTCTACCCGAACGTGTTAAACTCAAAAACTACCCAACGTATTAGGATAATATTTGGTATGGAGACAGTTTGAGACCCTGGGAAGAACATAGGCTCCCGGGAAAATATATAGCGTGACTTTTATAACGGAAAACTTTAGCCCGAAAAACTTTATAACGCGGGCGGAGCCGCGGGCAAAAGCTAGTATTAATAATATTTAAGGCAGTTAGCCGAAGAGATTTTAGGTTTGTGGGTTACGCGTGTAGCGATTGTCCTTGCAGCGTTACTTTTCAAAACTTTGATCTACTATTTATTTACTTATGCAACTGCATGAAATGCAAAATATCAAACCAGTCTATAGTTATACTACATGGGACACTACTGCATCACTCTGACACATTCAATGGGAACTTGGGAAGTATTATGTATCAGTATTGGTGATAAGATATTTCTATCCGCCCAAATAGCGACCACCATGTACAAGGTGTAAACCCCGCCCTAGTAGTCTACGTAAGTGTGTTGTGTTTCGAGATCAGGGCCCTTATTCTGTATGGTAGTGTGAACGCGTAACGCGGCCGTGTCATGTTATCTTCGAGAAATGTGCGTGGAATGGTATTCTGCAAGCCAAATTTCTATAGTCCTAAACATGATGCGTTGTGTTACGTGCTTGTTACGAACTGTTATAATAACGTGCGAGAAAGAGAATAAGGCCCCAGCCTGTATGGTTCAAACAGGCCGACATAATTGTGGCGACTGGCGAGGGATAATCATCCCTTGTCAATGCATTCTATCTGGACCATTTTACTCACCATCAGGTGCAGTTGGGTTAATTTATTGAGCCCGTATAAAAAAAAAAATCTTAATACCCAGTGACACTCTTCCATGACACTCGACCAACATTTTCCTACATGTTCAATCAGCTCTGTCGACCCCACAGCAACTGAATGACTCGCCGTCGCCCACGCACGCACCGGACCAACGATCAGACACACAAACGTAACATTCTATATATAACGGCGCGGTATGAATGAACTCTGTGTACGCGGCTAATAATAAGCGGCCCTCACTCGTGCCAGATACACGGACGCTCTGTTTGTACGGTTTTTTATATGTAAAGGTCACGGCGGGATTTTTAACTACCGCTATGCTCACTCGTCATTAGATCCATTATATAGTAATTAATCTCTAATTTTGTGTCTGAGTCAAAACGTTTAGTTTTAGAAATTGATAGAAAAGTCATTATAAAGCAAGTATTTAATAACTTGAATTAATTTAAGGCAGTTAAATATTTGCTGTAAATAGAGTTATATGGATTAGATCGCAAAACAGTATATTTATTACGTAACAACCTGAGATACTGTTTCTATGTGCAATATCGCTTACGATCGTTGCATTATTTTAAACAACAATTTATCACTTTGACAAAAATACTCACGCGCCTTTAGTGAGGGCGAAGATATAAATCTACAAGACAAGATTAGTCACTGAAAGGTCGTTCTACTATATTTAATTAATCGATTGGCGCGATCGGACACACTCGTAGATATCTATTTCTATCAAACGTGCATAAATTATAGACATATTATGTATTACAAATGTTTTATTTAAAATTAAGTAGATGTACAACTATAATTTAAAATACAAATCACTATTGTTAACATTTTTAAACTGTATTAAAATGAAATATAAATTACTAGCGACCCGCCCCGGCTTCGCACAGGTGCAATGCTGACTATTTAATGGATGTTATTATACATATAAACCTTCCTCTTGAATCACTCTATCTATTAAAAAAAACCGCATCAAAATCCGTTACGTAGTTTTAAAAATTTAAGCACACATAGGGACAGAGAAAGCGACTTTGTTTTATACTATGTAGTGATAATTGATTTTACGATAGCACGGAAAAACTATAAATGAAATAATAAAGATTTGTATAAGCACTGGAATTTGTGCCCGATATGGCGATAGCCTCGCCCCCTATCACATCATGGGACGGAACACACTCGGCGAAAAGTGGGTGCCATGGTTGCGCCTCTGCATACCCCTTCGGGGATAAAATTCGTGATGTTGCGTGTGTTGTATAAGCACATTATCTCACACTAAAAATAACAACTCAAATTAATTTTCGTAATATTTACCGGTTTCAAAAGACTACTCAAGATTTACGATCGTTGTTCGCGCTTTATTTATTTAATGTTCCACGCGTATTTTACACCAATATACTATTAAAATTGATGTTTTATACTACTCATTCATTAAAATGTTTCTTATTCATCAGGCAACTTGTAATTAAGAGGCAATCGAAAACACAGTCATTTTAACATTGCGTTACTAAATCAAAACACTGTAAACGCATTAGTTCACTACTACGCAAGTTTTCCTATTGAATGTATTGTGCTCAAGCCCCTGCTCAAACAGAATCAAGAACTAGCCTCTCATCAATAATCATTTTCTCAAGAAGAGCCAAATAACTAGTATTTTAGGGTATATTATTCGACATTGATTTTAAATAAAATAAAAATGTCGAAATTGAACAAATTTGGATGCTGCTCGAGTCAATCACCTTCTCTGAATTGTCTGACATGCTATGAATGTAAGATTAAATACCATTTTGAATGCATTGAAGGACCGAAGAAAACAAAACAGTTCAGAGATCTAACTAGGGACTTCAAATCATCTTGGATTTGCTTAGCATGTGCAAAAGAAATCTTTTACCAGCCAGATCAACCTGTCAACTTGCAGCCCATCATCTAACTCCGAAGCATCGAATATAACGTTACGAAAAAAGTGTATTCAACACATCGGCCTGCTGATAATGACCTTAGGCAGGAACTTCGCGATGATATGGCTTCTTTATTGGATGACTTTAAAATCAACATCCTTCATCAGTTCGACCTTCACATTAATGAGGTATTGAGTAGATTATCTCAGGTTGATGAGAGCCTTCACTGTTTACAACACAACTACGAACAGGTGCAAAAAAGATCTTGAATTGAAGGAAGATCGGATAAGATGTTTAGAAACGGAGAATCTCGAACTCAAGAAAGACCTGTCTAGCCTCAGTACCCGCCTTACCCAAATGGAACAACATTCCCGAGCTAGTAACCTTGAGATACAATGCATACCGGAACATAAAGCTGAAAATTTGTTCAAAACTGTTCAACAAATCGCCAATACAATTCATTATAACTTAAATGAGACAGACTTACATCTTTGTACCCGTATATCTAAGGTCAATCGGGATAGCAAGCGTCCTCGCTCTGTGTTGGTGAAATTTAGCTGTCCTAGAATTAGAAATGACTTTCTTGCAGCTGCCATCACTTTCAACAAGAGAGCATCCACAAATATGGATAAATTAAACAGTACCCACCTTGGAATAGCGGGAGAGCGGCGTGCGGTGTATATAAACGAACATCTGTCTCCAACTATGAAAAGTGTACATGCAGCGGCAAGAATGAAAGCCAGAGAACTTAATTACAAGTTTGTATGGATTAAGGACGGTTTAGTTTATATGCGCAAAAATGAGTCATCTGATTATAAACTAATTAAAACAATTGAAGCTTTATCCAAACTGGAGTAAGTGATAGTAGAATAGCTCTGTTATGTTTGTTTTGTTTATTTCTGTTTTTGACTGATAATCTATATTATATTTTATTTTATTCTTAATTATTATAATGTATCCGGTACTGTTTAGCTGTAGTCCGCACCCATGTGTGCTTTTTCTAATATGATCTCAGATTTTTTTAATTTATCATGTTATTACCAGAATGTTAGAGGCCTTAGGTTAAGTACTATTAAGGTTCAGCAGCAAATTCAAAAAATTACTTTGACATAATTGTATTCACTGAAACGTGGCTTAATGACAGTATTTTTAGTTTAGAAGTGTTCGACGACAGGTATGATGTGTACAGACGAGACAGGGAAAGCTCTAATTTTTTTAATCATAGGGCAAAGGGAGGCGGTGTTTTGATAGCTATTAATAAGAAATTTACATCTCACCGTTTATCTAATTTAGAAAGTGATTGCGAGGATATATGGGTTAAAATCCATCTTAACAACTGCGGGCTGGCCCTGAACTTGTGCGCTGTTTACTTACCTCCACCAGTAACTCAAATACACTTAGATAATTACCTTAACAAATGCAATTACGCATTTGAATTCCAAGTCAATACAGTCATTGTTGGTGATTTTAACTTAGGTGGTATAAATTGGGTATTTAATAGTGACAATGGTTATGCTACTCCAAGTAATTATTCTAATTGTCAAATTAAAAGTAGCTTGATAGATTTTATGTCTTTGAACGACATTACTCAACATAATCAGGTTTCTAACAACAGCGGCAAAATTCTTGACCTTGTGCTCAGTAATATGAGTAGTAATGTGAAGGTAACACACTGTCCTAACCCCTCAGAGAAGTTGATAAACACCACCCTCCACTACATGTTGCTATTGAATTATTAGGGACTCCAAGTAAAAGTGTACAAGATATTAAAGTTAATAAATTAAACTTCCGAAAAGCCAATTATGAATTAATTAATCTTGAACTTAGTAAAATAGAATGGATAAATATATTTAAGCTTTGTACAAATGTAAACGAAATGGTAGAAAAATTTTATGAAATTATTAATTCAATAATAAAAAGCATTGTCCCATTCTCATGTAAATCTAAATCAAATTATCCAGTATGGTTCTCGCCCACATTAGTACGCTTGCTTAAACGTAAACACAAATATCACCGCAAATATAAAAGTTTAAAATTCGCTAGACAAAATAGAGTTCGATTATTTACGCGATGACTGTGACAAATTAATGCGCGAATGTTACAATAATTATATTAACTCCATTGAGTCAATGATTAATAAAACCCCAAATTTTTGGACACACATTAAAACAAGCGAAGCAATGGCTCTAGTTATCCCCCTTCTATGTTTCTAAATAGTACAACAGGTCATTCTACGAAAGACATTATCGAGTTGTTCGCCACTCATTTCTCTTCAGTATTTGAACAAGATAACAGTTATTCTGATACGTTAAATGAAACTACTATGGATACTGTATTGGGACAAGAATTTAATAACATCATCGTTCACGTAAGGGATGTAAGATACAAACTCAAACATCTTGACCAGAGTAAAAGTGCTGGGCCGGACAATATTCCACCTCTATTCATCGCTCAATGTGCCAATCAACTCTCAACTCCATTATGCCATATTTTTAATAAATCATTATCATCGGGTATTTTTCCAACAAATTGGAAAGAGGCGAGAATTGTACCTGTTTACAAAAACGGAAATAAACATAATATTTCAAATTACAGACCCATATCCATTCTTTCGTGTATAGCTAAAGTCTTTGAATCACTAGTATATCCTCACCTGTTTAGACAAGTTCGAGACCAACTATCATCAAACCAGCATGGCTTCATCACTAGGAGGTCCACAAACACAAACCTAGTTCAGTACACTGATGATGTTACATTAGCAGTAGATAAAGGTAGCCAAGTTGATGCTATCTACACAGATTTTACCAAGGCATTTGATAAAGTTAACCATCGTATTTTGGTAAAAAAACTTGCAAAATTTGGAATATCGGGACCTATGCTTGACTGGTGCAAAACTTACCTAAAAATAGACAATCCAGTGTTGTAATTAATGGCTATAGCTCTGCTCGTTTTATTTCCTACTCTGGGGTGCCTCAGGGCTCTAATCTAGGTCCTTTATTCTTTAATGTCTTTATAAACGATGTCACTGATGTTCTCAAAAACTCAAATTGTTATTTATTTGCAGATGACTTTAAAACTAATTCGTACTATACAAAACACGCATGACGCAAAACTGTTACAAGACGATTTGGATAGCCTGTCATCTTGGTGTGTATCCAATAAGATGCATTTAAATCCAGCCAAGTGTTTCCACATCAAATTTACTCTTAAGCATAAAACAAACGACACTACATATACAATTTCTAATGTACCCATAAAAGAGGTCGCTGAGATCCATGATTTAGGAATAACACTAGATACTAAACTAAAATTCACGTTTCACATTGATAAAGTACTTAATTCTGCATATAAGTCACTTGGTTTTATTCTCAGAAATGGCAAAGAATTCAAAAATCCTCTACAACTTTATTGTTATATAATAGCTATGTTAGAAGTAAATTGGATTACTGTAGTGCTGTCTGGTCACCATTATATAAAATACACATTAATAGAATAGAGAAAGTTCAAAAAACTACTCTACCATTTGTCATACAGATTTAGACCACCTGCCCATATTAAATCTTATAAAGAAAAGCTTATACATTTTAATTTACAGTCTTTAAGTGATAGAAGAGATTTTTGAATTTACTATTCCTACATAAGATTATGAATGGTGTAATAGATGCCCTTATTTACTTAACAAGTTTTTATTAAAGGCACCAAATAGACCGCCTCGAAAACCTGGACCCTTATTTCATGTTCGGTTCAATAGAACTAATAAAGGGAAGCAAGCTCCTGTTCCTCGCCTGTCTATTCTGTACAACCAAACAGTTGGTTTCCGTAATGACGTCGACATTTTTGGTGATAAATTATTACAATTTAGACGTAAATTATTGAGTAACGCTGAATGTTAACTATGTATGTTTTGTTTTTTCTCTTTTGTTATAAATAGTATATAAGATTTTACGTAATTTTATTGCAGTTGTACTAAATATTATTAGAGTAATTATTGTTTAAGATTGAAAATATATATTGTGGCTCATGCTGTGACTGCTTGTAACTAGAGTTACAATTACATAAGAGACTGTTACTATATACATGTGTGGATTTAAATTGAATTGTAAACTCCGTTAGCAGTCCGTTAATAATAAATAAATAAATAAAATAAATAAATAAATAAATGAAGTACAATTAAAAGCATTTTCAGACATACGCCGTCATTATTTAAAAGTTACTTCGTTTTAATACTATAATTATAGTTATTAAACGGTTTTTGTATTAACATCATAAAGCTTTTTTGTCTTGTCATGTCTATGCTATCATATTTTGTTATCTTCTTCTTTATATTATATACCTTACATTAAAGAGCTTACTTCAATGTAAAAAATATTCGTAGGTATCAAATACAGAATCGATGTTCTGGGTCCAAAATAACCAATTGCAGTAGAAGTATTGAAGTATTTGCCAGCTGGAGGACCAACAGTACACTGGTCACAGTGTAGTTTTCACGTAAGCATGAATTCATCGAGATAGAATCCGTTGAATCTAAATGACACACGCAAAGCAGCATCCAAAAATATATATATTTATTATAAAGGCTCGCGATTCGTTAAAGTAGCAGACAGAGATCTATAGTACA
The DNA here is from genome assembly GCF_014839805.1 of Manduca sexta. Classification (NCBI taxonomy): domain Eukaryota; kingdom Metazoa; phylum Arthropoda; class Insecta; order Lepidoptera; family Sphingidae; genus Manduca; species Manduca sexta. Next base: position 14,136,514 of record NC_051133.1, read on the forward strand.
TCCGCGAGACCACCATTCAACTTTACCAGTCTTCCAAAATTTTAAAGATATCAAAACCCACAAAAGCCACTCTCCAGGGTTGATCTCAATTCCATCCCGTCAGCCTGACGTCCTGTTTATGCTTATAACGAGCCGCGATGTTTTATCTAGACATTTTGAAACGTAGCGTGTGAAAGTTTTCGAGTTCCGAAACAACCATTAGCGGCTATTTAACGCAGGCATTTACGTCGGCGTTTTTGTTTTCAACATTATTTTAGAGTTTGAAATATTTACTTACTGTGTGCGTACTTCAATCTAAATATATGTTTGTTGTTGTATTGATTAAACATACCTGAAACAAAAATAAGTAACATTAATATACTTAATCTATGTAAATAATATTAACAAATAATCAAGGATTCAAGGCATGTCTGACTATTGGATTTTATTTTAATTGGCAACAACAATTATTTTTGCTGCAAATAGCGCGTCACGACAAAGCTAACTTCATGATAACTAAACTATATATTTTGAGGATTTAAATACATTCACTAGCGATCCTATACCATGCTAATACTCAACGATTCATTTGTAACATGTAAATAAGGCTACCGTGATGGTAGTCTTATAGTGTTATGTGTAAAGCATCGTTAAACATAGCGTTAACATCAAAAACACGTTAACACGCATTATGCGATGTTCTAGCATTAACCACAATTATTTACGTGCGTATATAACCTCTATCATCGGTCTATGACTGAGAACCAGACTCGACTTCACCGTTTAAAGAACAATTAAAATTTTAGGGTAACATATTTCTATTGTGGAAGTCACCTTTTCCTAAAGGGTTTTGTTACGAATTACGAATACTGCAAGAAAGTTAGTTATTATTCACTACTTATTGAGGCTTAGCTAAGATTTCTCAGAGCTAGGACATAATGGATGACTAAATATCACATAACCTATTCAGGACACCTCTCTAATTTCTGTTCCATACATGCATTTCATCTTAACCCAATATCAAACGTGTATCACGGGCGCTCCTTTATCGATGTCAATATAAAAGAATATAGTCTCCCAACTGCTTGTACAATAGTGTATAAAAATGGTGAACTAGATTCTTAAGAAAGCACTTTAACAGATCTGAGACCTTATTCTCTATGAAAGTGCAAACTCATAACACAGCAGTGTTATCTACGTGAAATACGCGCGGAATGGTATTCTATATGCCAATTTCTATTGTCTTAAACCTAACGCGGTGCCTTACGTGCTTGTTACGTATTGAAAACAAATGGCATAAAGAATAAGGCCCCTGTAGTAGAGGCCTCAATATATTACCTACGGTAAACCCATTTGCGGTTATTACTAGATGTTCTGTTTATTATTATTAATCAACAACAATGGATACTGAACGACCCATGAGTTATTGCGTCGTTAATTTATAGAAATCGCCATTATACGTTGAGAGGCCTAAGAAATGTGATAAAGTGTAAGTAATGAATTAGTGCAATGTGTTTAAAGCAAATTCTTAGGTTAATGCTTTGTAAGCTTAGACGTTAATTTTTAAAGGAATTTCGATGTTCATCGTTTAAAGTATAATTACTTTGATTTCTGTATAAGGTTTGTGAAACATCTACAATTTCTTTAATACTGTGGGTATTTCAGAGACATTGTAATTTATTTATGTTTTGTTAGCCAATTCACTGCATTAAAAAATCTGACACGAATGGCATAAACCCTTAAATCTTAAATAAATTATAACACAAACATTCCGCGTGAAGAAAGAAAAGTTTAATAGTGATGGATGAAAATCACTCACATGAAAATAACTGTTTTATTTAATAGACAGTTATTTGGCATGAAAAAAGTAACTCGAGACTAAGGGAAAGACGAACCTACTAACGCCATCTTACGGAGGGTGTTGGAACTACAAGTAAAATGTCGCCAGTTTATCCACCCTATCGTGCCGCTAGTAGTTTCCGATGCTTTTCCACTGGGGGCGCTACTTTTACATAAGATAAAAATCGTACAATTTATGCAAATAGTATCAAATCTAGAAAATAATTCAATACTATGTATATTAATTAGTGTCGGTAAGCATTCTAAATCAAAAGGATAATGTGTTATACTATTATAAAAAAAATATCATTGGATATTATTTGAAAATGTACGAATTAGCGCCATCTACATGTTACCATGAACTAGTGGTTCTTTGCGCAACACTTTTTTTGTCTAAATTATATGTACACAAGGAAAATGAGAATGATTTTTTATTACAAATTGTTTTGTAAATATGATTTTACAAGCACAATATGTTTTGCACACATGTATAACATTTCTTATTGTGAAGATGAGAAAATATTGCTTTTACTTCGAGTATGTTGGCCTAGATTCCTGATATGATTAGTTAGTTGATGGGGATTAGGAATCAGGACTTAGATTGCAAGGATTTTACGGTGTAGATATTCATAAAATGACTCCAGATTTTTTAAATATAATTGTCATACCAAGGCTATGCTATCCAAATAACAGACTCAATGCGAATTTTAACCGGCATACACGGTGCACACTAGTGGTGTCGCTTCTGCACCGTGCTTTATTTGTTAGGGCTAAAACTTTAATATGCTGGAACATTACAGATCAACCTTTTACTATTTCTGGACACAGTAACACCATCGACCACAAGCGTTCAGCCCTAATAGGACTTAACAGTTCAAAGAGAATTTTCCACAATACCTGGTCACCTGAACCTATAATGAAACAACATAAAAGCAATATCTGGAGATGGCACAGTGCACGGTTTGCGCCGGGTACAACCGACTTAACCGGAACACAATATCTTGTTCGCGCCGGCTACAACCGGATTACACCGGCTCGCGGCGGATAATGCGCGATACGTTTCAGTTATAAATAAACCACGTTTATTCAGCCTTTTACATGTTGATATACGTTTTAAGCTGACTTTGCCGCATGTTTAATTCAGGGAAGGCGCGGTTTTAAAGGGATAAATGTCTCACTGACAATTTAGACTTCGCATAGTTTTGCAAAGCACGCAGAACATAGTTGCAGATGTATTTGGATGGATCAACCCGTATTGGGATAAGCCATTTAATTAATATTTAAGTACATTGGTCAATGCAACGTCACACAGATAGTCATTCCTATCCAAACACAAGTTTGGTCATTGATGTCGTGAGCATCAGAAACTACGACCGACTTTCGGTCCAACTGCACAAAGACTTGATACAAATATTTGCGGCTCACACAAACATTTGTCTCGGTGGGGACATTGCGACCTGCATGTGCCTCGAAAACTGTAAATTAAATTTCAGGACGAAGACATATTTTACTAAACATCTGAGTAGAGGCTTCTAACTATTTCCTCTAATAATTATTTACATAATTCATCTAAATGTGTCATTTCCTTATAAACATCAGAAGCCGTTTGACAGACGAGTAGCAAGACAAATAGACAGACAACAATCCCATAACAGTGGTCCATACCGTCCCTTTGATTATGGATCTCCCAAAAATATAAGCCAGTCGACAAAACTAACAAAGGGCGTAACAAGCTTAAACCGTTATACTTGGGCGTAAAGTCTGCTGACGGTAGGCCTGCCGTGGCCCTGCGGCAAAAGCGATGTCGTGTGGGCGTACTTACAGCGGGAAAACGTATCTGCTGTTCATAATGGACTTAACATAAGATTGGGCCTGGAGATCCGAAAAATACTTAATGTACCAATTACGTTTCACGGAACGTATTTCCACTCAAATAATAGTTTCAGCCAATCTATAAACCATGACTAGAAATTTAATTATTACAACCGTTTGTAATATGACCAATATTATATTTTACGTATAATGAGTTTTGAAAATGATAAACCCCCTTTTCTAGCCAACATAGAGCCAGAAACATGCCACCTTAACAAAACACAAATTGTATACATAACAAAAACATTTATAATCCATCCTATGTTTACAATCAGCGTGGTAGTAATTGCTATATCCGGCCAATTATCTACACCTAACATCTATTTATCCTGCTTTACTGTAAAGGTCATCACAAAAATACCTCCTGCGCGAAAAACCTAACATCCTGCCTATTAACGCCGAGTTCAAACAACAATGAGTTGCTAATTAGCGAATTAGCTATTCAGATAGTACTAGACCTAATTACGCCCCGTCAGGTAATAATTGCATCTCATCTATCTAGACAACAATCAGGTGATTTTATCATTTTAAATCGTTTCTTTTATAAAATAGATCAAGACCAAAGTCCTAAATATATACGGATGTATCACAAAAGATATTTAAAACAGTAAATATATTTATCTTGGTTAATTTATTTTATATTAAAGTTCCGAGTGGTGGACTTGGTTCTACTTTTCGTCTATTTTTCGCTTCTCGCGTGAAGTGAGACCACGCCCGTTTCAACGCAAACCGAGCACGACTGTTAACACAGGCTAAAGGATTTGGACGATAAAAATTAACGTCACCATATTAAATAAATTACGCAAATATATAACATAAGGTACCGTTGCCGCCGTGCTCCAAAATTGTAATCATTTTGACGGATTTCGGGAAAAATTTGAGGGATTATTAAAGCACCTTTAGTTAATATTTAATGAATAGTTGTAACTTTGTATATGTAATGTTATAAAGATTAAAATGGATTTTAAGGCATATAGGAACACAGGCTGATATAAACGAGCGTCTTGTACTTGGATTGATGTGAGTCTATTTTTTCTAAATAAAGTCGTTACGTGAACATTACAGTTTGCATGTTCTGATAAAATGTAATTTGATTGAGAACTTGTGTCATACTGTTTCCTATAAACTTATCACTTCACCAATGACATACTTTACATTCATTTTTGTAAAAGTGATATTATAAGCTTAACCTTACCTGTAACAGTTATTAAATGTATTCCTCCAAAGCTCTTACTGGCGGATCTACTTATGTAAAAAGTACCACGGCGAAAAATGCACCTTATCACAAATAAAAGATTTTTCAAATCAACTAAGACTACAGCTTTATTTCGTAGAGATCTGTACATAAAGTAATACTGTATATTTATACATTGTCATAATTCTGACTATACTCAATTTATTAGTAACCACACGTCCAAAAATAGCTCAACAATATCCCGTTCGATATATTAAATACTTTATAATTATTGCTAGGGACGGCGGGTTCGTTCCGGTCTGATGTTAAATAATTTATGTAATTTGATTAAATTGATAACTCGGTCGCGGACGATGCGGAGTTTTGTGAATATTGAAATAATTAGCAACGATATTTACCTACGTACGTATTTAAGCGAAATATTAAACCCTTCAAATTCTATTCGATCTAGGCATTTTTGGTTGATGAGCACCGAACTGTGATTTTTGATAGTAACAAGCAGCCAAACTAGAATTAATCTGATGATTGATCAGTGCCGTCTATAAGTCTATAAACAGGCAGTTATATACATCCTACTCATCTTAACATAATATAGTCATAATATTCAATTCTCGCTCAATCAATAAGCGAATATAAATTCTCTTGGGAGATCAAAATCTTAAAAAAACAATTCAAAACGTGTAGGCGCTGTGAAGAAAAAAGAACAAATAGACTATAAATATAAGGAATAAAAAATATAACCTTGAGGAGAGACATCCTCGACCTTTGCCGGGAACATCCAGAAAAAACAACAATTTACTTGAAGCGAGCAGAATTAAAATAGATATGCGTGGGCGTCCTTGTTTATACACACGATTCCAGAACTAAGGGGCCTGCTTATAAAACTTATCTAGTTATGTCCTCTGATCACGCTTATATATTATATTTGATCAGAGTTTTGCTCTGTTAATCGCATCCAGAGATGCCATAGCCCTATCGTCAAACATGGTCTAGATCCTAGAGGTGTTCTTATTACTATAATATTCAACAAGTGAGCAATACCTATGGGTAACACTTGTCACATAATATGTTCAAATAATTAACAAAACTAAGTGTACCTACAACTTTAGAAAAATCTATTGCCATGCTTTACAAAGATGACAAGAATTGGGAGACTATGCCTTTTTTGGGCCCTTTGGTAATCTTATTGATATTAAAATCAAGACCCCAGCCTGTCCTCGCGTGATTTTGATTTTCATCGAAATTACACCAAACATAACGATATTATAATTCGAAAAGTCATTACGAAGCAATCACGCGGAGTCGATTCTAAAAACAGATAGCACGGGACCAATTAAGAAACAAAATAGCTCACAACAATTACCAAAATTAATATTATACCCGTTGTTTATCGTGGAAAATAACCCCCTGATAAATGAGCGCAATAATTCATCCACTTGGGAAAACAAAATTATATTACAGACACTAAAAGACCGCAGTATTACGGCAGCGAGATTGTGTTAATTATTTTATGACTAGACTACCCTAGTCCTTCTGGATTTCTACCGGCTAAAAACCCTGTGTTGGTCTCCATCAGCACCTTGGTGGAGCTCCGGGACCTCAAAATGAACACGCCAGAAAAACTACTTAGTCTAGCTTTACCACCAGGTAGATCTCTTGTATGAGGAGTAGTTCTGGGTAGTCACAGCATTTCTATTTTAACTTCGAAATAACAGTGTACATTTTTTTTATACGAGCACGGGAGTCGGCTCATTGCACTTGATGGTAAGTGAAGTGGAGTCTAATAGAATGTCGACTGACGAGAGATGATTACCCCTCGGCAGTCGACACAATTATGCCGGCCTGTTGGAACTGGAATAAATTTCGGTGTTCCGGTTTGAAGAACGTATTTTTTTTAAAATAGTCATCGGCTCGGCAATCTTCTTAGCATTACCGACATCCAGGTGCGATAGCCACCATTACTTCAAGGTTATGAAAAAGGACAATGTAGTGTAAATACTGGTCATCCTGAGGCTTAACATCCAATGCCCTGAGGTGACGAGGACGCAGTGTTTTGTAACTAAGCAACTCAATCAAAATGGTTCTAACTTCCTTTTTGAAAGATTTCAACCTTCGCAACTTGCTTTTCATTAGGTTACTTTCTCCGCCAAAACACGTGTACGTAATTTCGCGGTATATTTAATTTCGTCCCTTTATTCTTCGAAATAATTAAACATGTTTTATTTAACAACTTCTCAGAAATTTTATTCCTTTCGATTCTGAATCACTTTTAAGTCAACCGGGGCTTCCACGTATTTCCCGACCACAAGCTTATGCTTCTTGGAACGTTGCAGAACGTCGCCGTGAACGACGTCGTGGTACATAGCTATGTACGACATTGGATTATAACATAAGAATCCTAGGTTGTATTTTGCCGAAGAACATTCTAGTTGTGTAAGGATAATATTTTACATCTAACGTATCAAGCCGACATATTATTCAGCACAATTTATAATTCGCAGTTCCTATTGATGCTACTGCTTATGCAATGCTAATCAATCATTGAGTTGCTCATCTCGTCATAGCTATATATAAAAACGATTTTTCTATGTGCGTATGTGTACGGTGTTCTAGCGTCGCGTATTGGCCTGTCAAGCGGTTCGCCTTGACAAGGTCGAGGCGCGGCGACCGGTTTCGACGCTCCCACTACATTCATTCATAGATTTGTGTCACAGATGTGGTACAATAAATTCGACGATTGGATAAAACTAAAATTCCACTACTGAAGCCCGTTTTAGATCATTCACTTTAGAATATGCTGAGATATTATTAGATCCCAGTAACTTGCTAGTTTTAGATGTGACAAGTACAGCAACACTAAAACTAGAGCTAGGCAAGTTAGTACCTTTAGACTAGAACATTAATTAGCAGGTTCAATCGATGTGGTACCACAGCACCACTGTCTAAAAAGACATACATGAAATAGCCGCTTTTCCGTTTCATTGAATTATTGTAAAATACAATTAAAATATAAACACATTTGTTTTAAACCTTCAGCCCTACAGTCGTATCGAGTGCGAGCCAATACCTTCTCCCTGCTACCTTGAGCTATAAAGCCAGTCACCGATCCCAATATGTTATAAATATAATCAATATTTTATATTTCTATGACTAGACGCTGCAAACCTGAGTATAGTATGTGTAAAAAAAGAGCTGGAATCCTAACTCGTAGCTCAGGGTTCGATTTTGTCTGTTAATTCATTCGAAAAGTGTTCAAAGAAGATGAAAAAACTGTTGACTTCTTTACAAAATGCTAAAATAAACCAGGAGCTAAATAATATTGAAATACAGAAAACAAAACTATTCTCTTACTAAAGCTTTGAAATCATCCACAACTACAACGGTTCATTTCGCGATGATGATGTGCCAAAGAACCACCGTTACTTATCAATCTGTAACGTAATGTGTAATGTTACGTACATGCCAAGAATGATGAGACGCAGACAACGTAGCACCGCTAATACAGAGATAGCAATTAGAGTAATTCTTTCTAGTAGCACTTGTCTACACTGACAGGCAGATTTTGGTGTTTGATTCTAAATGCAGCTTGTAGCCTAATAAAAAAACAAATACTGATTCTTTTACCTATCTCTTATTCCGGTTCACACCTTGGTCGTCTGTAGTACATTATAAAATCTGCGTTACCCTGTTATGTCCCCTGCACGTCAACATTACGCCTAGTGCAAACAACAAAGCCAAGCAAAAACGTAACAATGACGATGCTAAATGCGCGTTAGCCATACTTTCACGTACAAACGACATTACTCACGACGCAACACCGCTTATTGGCGACAAGTGTGCAATGACTGTGCACAACGAATACAAACATGTTTAGTTTTTTATATACGATGAAACAAAACAGCTCGATAAACTGTTGGCAACTACAAACAATAACAACACCAACTAAATCCACGACAATACTAGTCTTTGGCATTAACAGACAATGATTTTATACCATCTTAGTTTCAAAAGTAATATAATGTAATAAAAATAATTTCAACAAAAAATTAAACCGCCTTCAAAAACCACTCAAAACCAAAAAATAATTTCACATAACAGTTATATATTGGATACCAATTTTGGAGTCGGTGCCTAATTAAAATTGCTAGATAAGCTAGATAAATACATTAGAGGTAACAAACATAAAAAAAAAAAAAAATTCACGTGGAATTGATAACCTCCTCCTTTTTTTGAAGTCGGTTAAAAAAGAATATTACTCCTAAAAGCTTTTAGAAATCCAATCACATACTTCAGAATAAAACTGCAAAATGTTAAATTAAAGATATCAAATTATTTTTCACTCAATCAACCGATTTTATCGCATTATTCGGACACAGGCCTTACATTAAAAGGGTCATCTCCTTCAAAGCTGGCTATATCTTATTGACCTTGGACAAAAACAGGCATTTACGTTACTGATAAGACGTCTATTAAAAATAGTTTGAATTTGGAACCAATGCTTGCCGATCCTTTCAACCTTGCACAAAAAATAGACGAACAAACATCGCCTAAAGGAGACTCATTAAGCAAGGTCGAATTTCGAATCGATACTGAGTGTATTTCTGTAAACCTAAACAGAAAATCT